>NW_027278551.1:7500-173739 GCF_030028105.1 Mobula birostris | reverse complement strand
TATTCCTACACCGATGTAAAGATTCTGACTGTCTATGTTCCTACCCTGGGAATAAAGATTCTGACTGTCGATATTTCTACCCTGGGAATAAAGATTCTGACTGTATATATTCTTACACTGGGGTAAAGATTCTGACTGTCTATATTCCTCCTCTGGGAATAAAGATTCTGACTGTATTTATTCCTACACCAATGTAAAGATTCTGACTGTCTATGTTCCTACCCTGGGAATAAAGATTCTGCCTGTCTATATTCCTACCCTAGGAATAAAGATTCTGACTGTCTATTTTCCTACACTGGGAAAAAAGATTCTGACTGTCTACATTCCTAAACTGGGAATAAAGATTCTGACTGTTGATAATGCTATCCTGAGAATAATAATTCTGACTGTCTATTTTCTTGCACTGCGGTAAAGTTTCTGACTGTCTGTATTCCTACCCTGGGAATAAAGATTCTGACTGTTGATATTCTTACCCTGGGAATAAAGATTCTGACTGTCTATATTCTTACACTGGGGTAAGGATTTTGACTGTCTATTTTCCTACTCTGGGAATAAAGATTCTGACTTTCTATATTCTTACACTTGGGTAAAGATTCCGACTGTCTATATTCCTGCTCTGAGAATAAAGATTCTGACTGTCTATATTCCTACACTGGGAATAAAGATTCTGCCTGTCTATATTCCTACCCTAGGAATAAAGATTCTGACTGTCGATATTCCTACTCTGGGAATAAAGATTCTGACTTTCTATATTCCTACACTTGGGTAAGGGTTCTGACTGTCTATATTCCTGCTCTGAGAATAAAGATTCTGACTGTTGATATTCCTACCCTGGGAATAAAGATTCTGACTGTCTATTTTGTTACACTGGGGTAAAGATTCTGACTGTCTGTATTCCTACCCTGGGAATAAAGATTCTGACTGTTGATATTCCTACCCTGGGAATAAAGATTCTGACTGTCTATATTCTTACACTGGGAATAAAGATTCTGACTGTCTATATTCCTACCCTGGGAATAAAGATTCTGCCTGTCTATATTCCTACCCTAGGAATAAAGATTCTGACTGTCTATTTTCCTAAACTGGGAATAAAGGTTCTGACTGTCTGTATTCCTACCCTGGGAATAAAGATTCTGACTGTCGATATTTCTACCCTGGGAATAAAGATTCTGACTCTATATATTCTTACACTGGGGTAAAGATTCTGACTGTCTATATTCTTACTCTGGGAACAAAGATTCTGCCTGTCTATATTCCTACCCTAGGAATAAAGATTCTGACTGTCTATTTTCCTACACCGGGAAAAAAGCTTCTGACAGTCTATATTCCTAAACTGGGAATAAAGATTCTGAATGTTGATAATGCTACCCTGGGAATAATAATTCTGACTGTCTATTTTCTTGCACTGGGGTAAAGATTCTGACTGTCTGTATTCCTACCCTGGGAATAAAGATTCTGACTGTCGATATTCTTACCCTGGGAATAAAGATTCTGACTGTCTATATTCTTAGACTGGGGTAAGGATTTTGACTGTCTATTTTCCTAATCTGGGAATAAAGATTCTGACTTTCTATATTCTTACACTTGGGTAAAGATTCCGACTGTCTATATTCCTGCTCTGAGAATAAAGATTCTGATTGTCTATATTCCTACACTGGGAATAAAGAATCTGCCTGTCTATATTCCGACCCTAGGAATAAAGATTCTGACTGTCGATATTCCTACCCTGGGAATAAAGATTCTGACTTTCTATATTCCTACACTGGGGTAAAGATTCTGACTGTCTATATTCCTGCTCTGAGAATAAAGATTCTGACTGTTGATATTCCTACGCTGGGAATAAAGATTCTGACTGTCTATTTTCTTACACTGGGGTAAAGATTGTGATTGTCTGTATTCCTACCCTGGGTTAAAGATTCTGACTGTTGATATTCCTACCCTGGGAATAAAAATTCTGACTGTCTATATTCTTACACTGGGAATAAAGATTCTGACTGTCGATATTCCTACCATGGAAATAAGGATCTGACTTTCTATATTCCTACACTTGGGTAAAGGTTCTGACTGTCTATATTCCTGCTCTGAGAATAAAGATTCTGACTGTTGATATTCCTACCCTGGGAATAAAGATTCTGACTGTCTATTTTCTTACACTGGGGTAAAGATTCTGACTGTCTGTATTCCTACCCGGGGAATAAAGATTCTGACTGTTGATATTCCTGCCCTGGGAATAAAGATTCTGACTGTCTATATTCTTACACTGGGAATAAAGATTCTGACTGTCTATTTTCCTACCCTGGGAATAAAGATTCTGACTGTCGATATTCCTACCCTGGGAATAAAGATTCTGACTGTATATATTCTTACACTGGAGTAAAGATTCTGACTGTCTGTATTCCTACTCTGGGAATAAAGATTCTGACTGTCTATATTCCTACACCGATGTAAAGATTCTGACTGTCTGTTCCTACCCTGGGAATAAAGATTCTGCCTGTCTATATTCCTACCCTAGGAATAAAGATTCTGACTGTCTCTTTTCCTACTCTGGGAAAACAGCTTCTGACTGTCTATATTCCTAAACTGGGAATAGAGATTCTGACTGTTGATAATGCTACCCTGGGAATAAAGATTCTGCCTGTCTATATTCCTACCCTAGGAATAAAGATTCTGACTGTCTCTTTTCCTACTCTGGGAAAACAGCTTCTGACTGTCTATATTCCTAAACTGGGAATAGAGATTCTGACTGTTGATAATGCTACCCTGGGAATAATAATTCTGACTGTCTATTTCCTTGCACTGGGGTAAAGATTCTGACTGTCTGTATTCCTACCCTGGGAATAAAGATTCTGACTGTCTATATTTCTACTCTGGGAATAAAGATTCTGCCTGTCTATATTCCTACCCTCGGAATAAAGATTCAGACTGTTGATATTCCTACACTGGGAATAAAGATTCTGACTGTCTATATTCTTACACTGGGGTAAGGATTTTGACTGTCTATTTTCCTACTCTGGCAATTAAGATTGTGACTTTCTATATTCTTACACTTGGGTAAAGATTCCGACGGTCTATATTCCTGCTCTGAGAATAAAGATTCTGACTGTCTATATTCCTACACTGGGAATAAAGATTCTGCCTGTCTATATTCCTACCCTAGCAATAAAGGTTCTGATTGTCGATATTCCTACCCTGGGAATAAAGATTCTGACTTTCTATATTCCTACACTTGGGTAAAGGTTCTGACTGTCTATATTCCTGCTCTGAGAATAAAGATTCTGACTGTTGATATTCCTACCCTGGGAATAAAGATTCCGACTGTCTATTTTCTTACACTGGGGTAAAGATTCTGACTGTCTGTATTCCTACCCTGGGAATAAAGATTCTGACTGTTGATATTCCTACCCTGGGAATAGAGATTCTGACTGTCTATATTCTTACACTGGGAATAAAGATTCTGACTGTCTATATTCCTACCCTAGGAATAAAGATTCTGACTGTCTATTTTCCTAAACTGGGAATAAAGGTTCTGACTGTCTGTATTCCTACCCTGGGAATAAAGATTCTGACTGTCTATTTTCTTACACTGGGGTAAAGATTCTGACTGTCTGTATTCCTACCCGGGGCATAAAGATTCTGTCTGTCGATATTTCTACCCTGGGAATAAAGATTCTGACTCTATATATTCTTACACTGGGGTAAAGATTCTGACTGTCTATATTCCTACTCTGGGAATAAAGATTCTGACTGTCTATATTCCTACACTGGGAATAAAGATTCTGTCTGTCTATATTCCTACCCTAGGAATAAAGATTCTGACTGTCTATTTTCCTAAACTGGGAATAAAGATTCTGACTGTCTATTTTCTTACACTGGGGTAAAGATTCTGACTGTCTGTATTCCTACCCTGGGAAGAAAGATTCTGACTGTTGATATTCCTGCCCTGGGAATAAAGATTCTGACTGTCTATTTTCTTACACTGGGGTAAAGATTCTGACTGTCTGTATTCCTACCCGGGGCATAAAGATTCTGTCTGTCGATATTTCTACCGTGGGAATAAAGATTCTGACTCTATATATTCTTACACTGGGGTAAAGATTCTGACTGTCTATATTCCTACTCTGGGAATAAAGATTCTGACTGTCTATATTCCTACACTGGGAATAAAGATTCTGTCTGTCTATATTCCTTCCCTAGGAATAAAGATTCTGACTGTCTATTTTCCTAAACTGGGAATAAAGATTCTGACTGTCTATTTTCTTACACTGGGGTAAAGATTCTGACTGTCTGTATTCCTACCCTGGGAAGAAAGATTCTGACTGTTGATATTCCTGCCCTGGGAATAAAGATTCTGACTGTCTATTTTCCTAAACTGGGAATAAAGGTTCTGACTGTCTTTATTCCTACCCTGGGAATAAAGATTCTGACTGTCGATATTTCTACCCTGGGAATAAAGATTCTGACTCTATATATTCTTACACTGGGTTAAAGATTCTGACTGTCTATATTCCTACTCTGGAATAAAGATTCTGACTGTATATATTCCTACACCGATGTAAAGATTCTGACTGTCTATGTTCCTACCCTGGGAATAAAGATTCTGCCTGTCTATATTCCTACCCTAGGAATAAAGATTCTGACTGTCTATTTTCCTACACTGGGAAAAAAGATTTTGACTGTTTATATTCCTAAACTGGGAATAAAGATTCTGACTGTTGATAATGCTACACTGGGAATAATAATTCTGACTGTCTATATTCTTACACTGGGGTAAGGATTTTGACTGTCTATTTTCCTACTCTGGGAATAAAGATTCTGTTTTTCTATATTCCTACACTGGGAATAAAGATTCTGCCTGTCTATATTCCTACCCTAGGAATAAAGATTCTGACTGTCTATTTTCCTAAACTGGGAATAAAGGTTCTGACTGTCTGTATTCCTACCCTGGGAATAAAGATTCTGACTGTCTATTTTCTAACACTGGGGTAAAGATTCTGACTGACTGTATTCCTACACTGGGAATAAAGATTCTGACTGTCTATATTCCTACACTGGGAATAAAGATTCTGACTGTCGATATTCCTACTCTGGGAATAAAGATTCTGACAGTCTATATTCCTACACTGGGAATAAAGATTCTGACTGTCTGTATTCCTACACTGGGAATAAAGATTCTGACTGTCTATATTCCTACTCTGAGAATAAAGATTCTGACTGTCTATATTCCTACACTGGGAATAAAGATTCTGACTGTCTATATTCCTACACTGGGAATAAAGATTTTGACTGTCTACATTCCTACACTGGGAATAAAGATTCTGACTGTCTATATTCCTACACAAATGTAAAGATTCTGACTGTCTATATTCCTACACAAATGTAAAGATTCTGACTGTCTATGTTCCTACCCTGGGAATAAAGATTCTGCCTGTCTATATTCCTACCCTAGGAATAAAGATTTTGACTGTCTATTTTCCTACACTGGGAAAAAAGCTTCTGACTGTGTATATTCCTATCCTAGGAATAATGATTCTGACTGTCGATATTCCTACCCTGGGAATAATGATTCTGACTGTCTATATTCTTACACTGGGAATAAAGATTCTGACTGTCGATATTCCTACCATGGGAATAAGGATCTGACTTTCTATATTCCTACACTTGGGTAAAGGTTCTGACTGTCTATATTCCTGCTCTGAGATTAAAGATTCTGACTGTTGATATTCCTACCCTGGGAATAAAGATTCTGACTGTCTATTTTCTTACACTGGGGTAAAGATTCTGACTGTCTGTATTCCTACCCTGGGAATAAAGATTCTGACTGTTGATATTCCTACCCTGGGAATAAAGATTCTGACTGTCTATTTCCTTACACTGGGGTAAAGATTCTGACTGTCTGTATTCCTACCCTGGGAATAAAGATTCTGACAGTTTATATTCCTACTCTGGGAATAAAGATTCTGCCTGTCTATATTCCTACCCTGGGAATAAAGATTCTGCATGTCTATATTGCTACACAGGGGAAAGATTCTGACTGTCTATTTTCCTACTCTGGCAATAAAGATTCTGACTGTCTATTTTCTTACACTGGGGTAAAGATTCTGACTGTCTGTATTCCTACCCTGGGAATAAAGTTTCTGACTGTCTATATTCCTACTCTGGGAATAAAGATTCTGCCTGTCTATATTCCTACCCTAGGAATAAAGATTCTGAATGTTTATTTTCTTACACTGGGGTAAAGATTCTGACTGTCTATATTCCTACCCTGGGAATAAAGATTGTGACTGTATATATTCTTACACTGGGGTAAAGATTCTGACTGTCTATATTCCTACTCTGGGAATAAAGATTCTGACTGTCTATATTCCTACACCAATGTAAAGATTCTGACTGTCTGTTCCTACCCTGGGAATAAAGATTCTGCCTGTCTATATTCCTACCCTAGCAATAAAGATTCTGACTGTCTATATTCTTACACTGGGGTAAAGATTCTGACTGTCTATATTCCTACTCTGGGAATAATAATTCTGACTGTCTATTTTCTTGCACTGGGGTAAAGATTCTGACTGTCTGTATTCCTACCCTGGGAATAAAGATTCTGACTGTCGATATTCCTACCCTGGGAATAAAGATACTGACTTTCTATATTCCTACACTTGGGTAAAGGTTCTGACTGTCTATATTCCTGCTCTGAGAATAAAAATTCTGACTGTTGATTTTCCTACCCTGGGAATAAAGATTCTGACTGTCTATTTTCTTACACTGGGGTAAAGATTCTGACTGTCTATATTCCTACTCTGGGAATAAAGATTCTGACTGTATATATTCCTACACCGATGTAAAGATTCTGACTGTCTATATTCCTACCCTAGGAATAAAGATTCTGACTGTCTATTTTCCTACACTGGGAAAAAAGCTTCTGAATGTCTATATTCCTAAAATGGGAATAAAGATTCTGACTGTTGATAATGCTACCCTGGAAATAATAATTCTGACAGTCTATTTTCTTGCACTGGGGTAAAGATTCTGACTGTCTGTATTCCTACCCTGGGAATAAAGATTCTGACTGTCGATATTCTTACCCTGGGAATGAAGATTCTGACTGTGTATATTCTTACACTGGGGTAAGGATTTTGACTGTCCATTTTCCTACTCTGGGAATAAAGATTCTGACTTTCTGTATTACTGCACTTGGGTAAAGATTCTGACTGTCTATATTCATACCCTGGGAATAAAGATTCTGACTGTCGATATTCCTACCATGGGAATAAGGATCTGAATTTCTATATTCCTACACTTGGGTAAAGGTTCTGACTGTCTATACTCCTGCTCTGAGAATAAAGATTCTGACTGTTGATATTCCTACCCTGGGAATAAAGATTCTGACTGTCTATTTTCTTACATTGGGGTAAAGATTCTGACTGTCTGTATTCCTACCCTGGGAATAAAGATTCTGACTGTTGATATTCCTGCCCTGGGAATAAAGATTCTGACTGTCTATTTTCTAACACTGGGGTAAAGATTCTGACTGTCTGTATTCCTACCCTGGGAATAAAGATTCTGACTGTTTATATTCCTACTCTGGGAATAAAGATTCTGCCTGTCTATATTCCTACCCTAGGAATAAAGATTCTGACTGTTGATATTCCTACCCTGGGTATAAAGATTCTGACTGTCTATATTCCTATCCTGAGAATAAAGATTCTGAATGTCTATATTCCTACACAGGGGTAAAGATTCTGACTGTCTATTTTCCTACTCTGGGAATAAAGATTCTGACTTTCTATATTCCTACACCGGGAATAAAGATTCTGACTGTCTATTTTTCTACAGTGGGAATAAAGATTCTGAATGTCTATATTCCTAAACTGGGAATAAAGATTCTGACTGTTGATATTCCTACTCTGGGAATAAAGATTCTGCCTGTCTATATTCCTACCCTAGGAATAAAGATTCTGAATGTTTATTTTCTTACACTGGGGTAAAGATTCTGACTGTCTGTATTCCTACCCTGGGAATAAAGATTCTGACTGTCGATATTCCTACCCTGGGAATAAAGATTCTGACTGTATATATTCTTACACTGGAGTAAAGATTCTGACTGTCTATATTCCTACTCTGGGAATAAAGATTCTGACTGTCTATATTCCTACACCGATGTAAAGATTCTGCCTGTTATATTCCTACCCTAGGAATAAAGATTCTGACTGTCGATATTCCTACCCTGGGAATAAAAATTCTGACTGTCTGTGTTCCTACCCTGGGAATAAAGATTCTGAATGTCTATATTCTTGCACAGGGGTAAAGATTCTGACTGTCTATTTTCCTACGCAGGGAATAAAGATTATGACTGTCTATATTCCTAAACTGGGAATAAAGATTCTGTCTGTTGATATTCCTACCCTGGGAATAAAGATTCTGACTGTTTATTTTCTTACACTGGGGTAAAGATTCTGACTGTCTGTACTCCTAACCTGGGAATAAAGATTCTGACTGTCTATATTCCTAAACTGGGAATAAAGATTCTGACTGTTGATATTCCTACCCTGGGAATAAAGATTCTGCCTGTCTATATTCCTACCCTAGGAATAAAGATTCTGACTGTTGATATTCCTACCCTGGGAATAAAGATTCTGACTGTCTATATTCCTACCCTGGGAATAAAGATTCTGAATGTCTATATTCTTACACTGGGGTAAAGATTCTGACTGTCTATATTCCTACTCTGGGAATAAAGATTCTGACTGTCTATATTCCTACACCGATGTAAAGATTCTGACTGTCTATATTCCTACCCTAGGAATAAAGATTCTGACTGTCTATTTTCCTACACTGGGAAAAAAGCTTCTGACTCTCAATATTCCTAAACTGGGAATAAAGATTCTGACTGTTGATAATGCTACCCTGGGAATAATAATTCAGACTGTCTATTTTCTTGCACTGGGGTAAAGATTCTGACTGTCTGTATTCCTACCCTGGGAATAAAGATTCTGACTGTCTATATTCCTACTCTGGGAATAAAGATTCTGCCTGTCTATATTCCTACCCTAGGAATAAAGATTCTGACTGTCGATATTCCTACCCTGGGAATAAAGATTCTGAATGTCTATATTCTTGCACAGGGGTAAAGATTCTGACTGTCTATGTTCCTACCCTGGGAATAAAGATTCTGCCTGTCTATATTCCTACCCTAGGAATAATAATTCTGACTGTCTATTTTCTTGCACTGGGGTAAAGATTCTGACTGTCTGTATTCCTACCCTGGGAATAAAGATTCTGACTGTCGATATTCCTAAACTGGGAATAAAGATTCTGACTGTTGATATTCCTACCCTGGGAATAAAGATTCTGACTGTTTATATTCCTACTCTGGGAATAAAGATTCTGCCTGTCTATATTCCTACCCTAGGAATAAAGATTCTGACTGTTGATATTCCTACCCTGGGAATAAAGATTCTGACTGTCTGTATTCCTTCCCTGGGAATAAAGATTCTGGATGTCTATATTCTTGCACAGGGGTAAAGATTCTGACTGTCTATTTTCCTACTCTGGGAATAAAGATTCTGACTTTCTATATTCCTACACCGATGTAAAGATTCTGACTGTCTATGTTCCTACCCTGGGAATAAAGATTCTGCCTGTCGATATTCCTACCCTGGGAATAAAGATTCTGACTGTTGATAATGCTACCCTGGGAATAATAATTCTGACTGTCTATTTTCTGCACTGGGGTAAAGATTCTGTCTGTATTCCTACCCTGGGAATAAAGATTCTGACTGTCGATATTCTTACCCTGGGAATAAAGATTCTGACTGTCTATATTCTTACACTGGGGTAAGGATTTTGACTGTCTATTTTCCTACTCTGGGAATAAAGATTCTGACTTTCTATATTCCTACACCGGGAATAAAGATTCTGACTGTCTATTTTTCTACAGTGGGAATAAAGATTCTGAATGTCTATATTCCTAAACTGGGAATAAAGATTCTGACTGTTGATATTCCTACTCTGAGAATAAAGATTCTGCCTGTCTATATTCCTACCCTAGGAATAAAGATTCTGAATGTTTATTTTCTTACACTGGGGTAAAGATTCTGACTGTCTGTATTCCTACCCTGGGAATAAAGATTCTGACTGTCGATATTCCTACCCTGGGAATAAAGATTCTGACTGTATATATTCTTACACTGGAGTAAAGATTCTGACTGTCTATATTCCTACTCTGGGAATAAAGATTCTGACTGTCTATATTCCTACACCGATGTAAAGATTCTGCCTGTTATATTCCTACCCTAGGAATAAAGATTCTGACTGTCGATATTCCTACCCTGGGAATAAAAATTCTGACTGTCTGTGTTCCTACCCTGGGAATAAAGATTCTGAATGTCTATATTCTTGCACAGGGGTAAAGATTCTGACTGTCTATTTTCCTACGCAGGGAATAAAGATTATGACTGTCTATATTCCTAAACTGGGAATAAAGATTCTGTCTGTTGATATTCCTACCCTGGGAATAAAGATTCTGACTGTTTATTTTCTTACACTGGGGTAAAGATTCTGACTGTCTGTACTCCTAACCTGGGAATAAAGATTCTGACTGTCTATATTCCTAAACTGGGAATAAAGATTCTGACTGTTGATATTCCTACCCTGGGAATAAAGATTCTGCCTGTCTATATTCCTACCCTAGGAATAAAGATTCTGACTGTTGATATTCCTACCCTGGGAATAAAGATTCTGACTGTCTATATTCCTACCCTGGGAATAAAGATTCTGAATGTCTATATTCTTACACTGGGGTAAAGATTCTGACTGTCTATATTCCTACTCTGGGAATAAAGATTCTGACTGTCTATATTCCTACACCGATGTAAAGATTCTGACTGTCTATATTCCTACCCTAGGAATAAAGATTCTGACTGTCTATTTTCCTACACTGGGAAAAAAGCTTCTGACTCTCAATATTCCTAAACTGGGAATAAAGATTCTGACTGTTGATAATGCTACCCTGGGAATAATAATTCAGACTGTCTATTTTCTTGCACTGGGGTAAAGATTCTGACTGTCTGTATTCCTACCCTGGGAATAAAGATTCTGACTGTCTATATTCCTACTCTGGGAATAAAGATTCTGCCTGTCTATATTCCTACCCTAGGAATAAAGATTCTGACTGTCGATATTCCTACCCTGGGAATAAAGATTCTGAATGTCTATATTCTTGCACAGGGGTAAAGATTCTGACTGTCTATGTTCCTACCCTGGGAATAAAGATTCTGCCTGTCTATATTCCTACCCTAGGAATAATAATTCTGACTGTCTATTTTCTTGCACTGGGGTAAAGATTCTGACTGTCTGTATTCCTACCCTGGGAATAAAGATTCTGACTGTCGATATTCCTAAACTGGGAATAAAGATTCTGACTGTTGATATTCCTACCCTGGGAATAAAGATTCTGACTGTTTATATTCCTACTCTGGGAATAAAGATTCTGCCTGTCTATATTCCTACCCTAGGAATAAAGATTCTGACTGTTGATATTCCTACCCTGGGAATAAAGATTCTGACTGTCTGTATTCCTTCCCTGGGAATAAAGATTCTGGATGTCTATATTCTTGCACAGGGGTAAAGATTCTGACTGTCTATTTTCCTACTCTGGGAATAAAGATTCTGACTTTCTATATTCCTACACCGATGTAAAGATTCTGACTGTCTATGTTCCTACCCTGGGAATAAAGATTCTGCCTGTCGATATTCCTACCCTGGGAATAAAGATTCTGACTGTTGATAATGCTACCCTGGGAATAATAATTCTGACTGTCTATTTTCTGCACTGGGGTAAAGATTCTGTCTGTATTCCTACCCTGGGAATAAAGATTCTGACTGTCGATATTCTTACCCTGGGAATAAAGATTCTGACTGTCTATATTCTTACACTGGGGTAAGGATTTTGACTGTCTATTTTCCTACTCTGGGAATAAAGATTCTGACTTTCTATATTCTTACACTTGGGTAATGATTCCGACTGTATATATTCCTGCTCTGAGAATAAAGATTCTGACTGTCTATATTCCTACACTGGGAATAAAGATTCTGCCTGTCTATATTCCTACCCTAGGAATAAAGATTCTGACTGTCGATATTCCTACCCTGGGAATAAAGATTCTGACTGTCTATATTCTTACACTGGGAATAAAGATTCTGACTGTCGATATTCCTACCCTGGGAATAAAGATTCTGACTTTCTATATTCCTACACTTGGGTAAAGGTTCTGTCTGTCTATATTCCTGCTCTGAGAATAAAGATTCTGACTGTTGATATTCCTACCCTGGGAATAAAGATTGTGACTGTCTATATTCTTACACTGGGGTAAGGATTTTGACTGTCTATTTTCCTACTCTGTGAATAAAGATTCTGACTTTCTATATTCCTACACCGATGTAAAGATTCTGACTGTCTATGTTCCTACCCTGGGAATAAAGATTCTGACTGTCGATATTTCTACCCTGGGAATAAAGATTCTGACTGTATATATTCTTACACTGGGGTAAAGATTCTGACTGTCTATATTCCTCCTCTGGGAATAAAGATTCTGACTCTATTTATTCCTACACCAATGTAAAGATTCTGACTGTCTATGTTCCTACCCTGGGAATAAAGATTCTGCCTGTCTATATTCCTACCCTAGGAATAAAGATTCTGACTGTCTATTTTCCTACACTGGGAAAAAAGATTCTGACTGTCTACATTCCTAAACTGGGAATAAAGATTCTGACTGTTGATAATGCTATCCTGAGAATAATAATTCTGACTGTCTATTTCTTGCACTGGGGTAAAGTTTCTGACTGTCTGTATTCCTACCCTGGGAATAAAGATTCTGACTGTTGATATTCTTACCCTGGGAAGAAAGATTCTGACTGTCTGTATTCCTACCCTGGGAATAAAGATTCTGACTGTCTATATTCCTACCTTGGGAATAAAGATTCTGACTGTCTATATTCTTACACTGGGGTAAGGATTTTGACTGTCTATTTTCCTACTCCGGGAATAAAGATTCGGACTTTCTATATTCTTACACTTGGGTAAAGATTCCGACTGTCTATATTCCTGGTCTGAGAATAAAGATTCTGACTGTCTATATTCCTACACTGGGAATAAAGATTCTGGCTTTCTATATTCCTACACTTGGGTAAAGGTTCTGACTGTCTATATTCCTGCTCTGAGAATAAAGATTCTGACTATTGATATTCCTACCCTGGGAATAAAGATTCTGACTGTCTGTTTTCTTACACTGGGGTAAAGATTCTGACTGTGTGAATTCCTACCCTGGGAATAAAGATTCTGACTGTTGATATTCCTACCCTGGGAATAAAGATTCTGACTGTCAATATTCTTACACTGGGAATAAAGATTCTGACTGTCTATATTCCTACCCTAGGAATAAAGATTCTGACTGTCTATTTTCCTAAACTGGGAATAAAGGTTCTGACTGTCTGTATTCCTACCCTAGGAATAAAGATTCTGACTGTCGATATTTCTACCCTGGGAATAGAGATTCTGACTCTATATATTCTTACACTGGGGTAAAGATTCTGACTGTCTATATTCCTACTCTGGGAATAAAGATTCTGACTGTATATATTCCTACAACGATGTAAAGATTCTGACTGTCTATGTTCCTACCCTGGGAATAAAGATTCTGACTGTCTATTTTCTTGCACTGGGGTAAAGATTCTGACTGTCTGTATTCCGACCCTGGGAATAAAGATTCTGACTGTTGATATTCTTACCCTGGGAATAAAGATTCTGACTGTCTATATTCTTACACTGGGGTAAGGATTTTGACTGTCTATTTTCCTACTCTGGGAATAAAGATTCTGACTTTCTATATTCCTACACCGATGTAAAGATTCTGACTGTTTATGTTCCTACCCTGGGAATAAAGATTCTGCCTGTCTATATTCCAACCCTAGGAATAAAGATTCTGACTGTCTATTTTCCTACACTGGGAAAAAAGATTCTGACTGTCTATTTTCCTAAACTGGGAATAAAGATTCTGAATGTTGATAATGCTACCCTGGGAATAATAATTCTGACTGTCTATTTTCTTGCACTGGGGTAAAGATTCTGACTGTCTGTATTCCTATCCTGGGAATAAAGATTCTGACTGTCGATATTCTTACCCTGGGAATAAAGATTCTGACTGTCTATATTCTTACACTGGGGTAAGAATTTTGACTGTCTATTTTCCTACTCTGGGAATAAAGATTCTGACTTTCTATATTCGTACACTTGGGTAAAGATTCCGACTGTCTATATTCCTGCTCTGAGAATAAAGATTCTGACTGTCTATATTCCTACACTGGGAATAAAGATTCTGCCTGTCTATATTCCTACCCTAGGAATAAAGATTCTGGCTGTCTATACTCCTACACTGGGAATAAAGATTCTGCCTGTCAATATTCCTACCCTAGGAATAAAGATTCTAACCGTCGATATTCCTACCCTGGGAATAAAGATTCTGACTTTCTATATTCCTACACTTGGGTAAAGGTTCTGACTGTCTATATTCCTGCTCTGAGAATAAAGATTCTGACTGTTGATATTCCTACCCTGGGAATAAAGATTCTGACTGTCTATTTTCTTACACTGGGGTAAGGATTCTGACTGTCTGTATTCCTACCATGGGAATAAAGATTCTGACTCTCTATATTCCTAAACTGGGAATAAAGATTCTGACTGTTGATATTCCTACCCTGGGAATAAAGATTCTGACTGTTTATATTCCTACTCTGGGAATAAAGATTCTGCCTGTCTATATTCCTACCCTAGGAATAAAGATTCTGACTGTTGATATTCCTACCCTGGGAATAAAGATTCTGACTGTCTATATTCCTAGACTGGGAATAAAGATTCTGAATGTCTATATTCCTACACAGGGGTAAAGATTCTGACTGTCTATTATCCTACTCTGGGAATAAAGATTCTGACTGTCTATATTCCTAACCTGGGAATAAAGATTCTGTCTGTTGATATTCCTACCCTGGGAATAAAGATTCTGACTGTTTATTTTCTTACACTGGGGTAAAGATTCTGACTGTCTATATTCCTACACCGATGTAAAAATTCTGACTGTCTGTTCCTACCCTGGGAATAAAGATTCTGCCTGTCTATATTCCTACCCTAGGAATAAAGATTCTGACTGTCTATTTTCCTACACTGGGAAAAAAGCTTCTGACTGTCTATATTCCTAAACTGGGAATAAAGATTCTGACTGTTGATAATGCTACCCTGGGAATAATAATTCTGACTGTCTCTTTTCTTGCACTGGGGTAAAGATTCTGACTGTCTGTATTCCTACCCTGGGAATAAAGATTCTGACTGTCTATATTCTTACACTGGGGTAAGGATTTTGACTGTCTATTTTCCTACTCTGGGAATAAAGATTCTGACTTTCTATATTCTTACACTTGGGTAAAGATTCCGACTGTCTATATTCCTGCTCTGAGAATAAAGATTCTGACTGTCTATATTCCTAAACTGCGAATAAAGATTCTGCCTGTCTATATTCCTACCCTAGGAATAAAGATTCTGACTGTCGATATTCCTACCCTGGGAATAAAGATTCTGACTGTCTATATTCTTACACTGGGATTAAAGATTCTGACTGTCGATATTCCTACCATGGGAATAAGGATCTGACTTTCTATATTCCTACACTTGAGTAAAGGTTCTGACTGTCTATATTCCTGCTCTGAGAATAAAGATTCTGACTGTTGATATTCCTACCCTGGGAATAAAAAGTCTGACTGTCTATTTTCTTACACTGGGGTAAAGATTCTGACTGTCTGTATTCCTACCCGGGGAATAAAGATTCTGACTGTTGATATTCCTACCCTGGGAATAAAGATTCTGACTGTCTATATTCTTACACTGGGAATAAAGATTCTGACTGTCTATATTCCTACCCTGGGAATAAAGATTCTGCCTGTCTATATTCCTACCCTAGGAATAAAGATTCTGACTGTCTATTTTCCTAAACTGGGAATAAAGGTTCTGACTGTCTGTATTCCTACCCTGGGAATAAAGATTCTGATTGTCGATATTTCTACCCTGGGAATAGAGATTCTGACTCTATATATTCTTACACTGGGGTAAAGATTCTGACTGTCTATATTCCTACTCTGGGAATAAAGATTCTGACTGTATATATTCCTACACCGATGTAAAGATTCTGACTGTCTATGTTCCTACCCTGGGAATAAAGATTCTGCCTGTCTATATTCCTACCCTAGGAATAAAGATTCTGACTGTCTATTTTCTTGCACTGGGGTAAAGATTCTGACTGTCTGTATTCCTACCCTGGGAATAAAGATTCTGACTGTTGATATTCTTACTCTGGGAATAAAGATTCTGACTGTCTATATTCTTACACTGGGGTAAGGATTTTGACTGTCCATTTTCCTACTCTGGGAATAAAGATTCTGACTTTCTATATTCCTACACCGATGTAAAGATTCTGACTGTCTATGTTCCTACCCTGGGAATAAAGATTCTGAGTTTCTATATTCTTATACTTGGGGAAAGATTCCGACTGTCTATATTCCTGCTCTGAGAATAAAGATTCTGACTGTCTATATTCCTACAGTGGGAATAAAGATTCTGCCTGTCTATATTCCTACCCTAGGAATAAAGATTCTGACTGTCGATATTCCTACCCTGGGAATAAAGATTCTGACTTTCTATATTCCTACACTGGGGTAAAGATTCTGACTGTCTATATTCCTGCTCTGAGAATAAAGATTCTGACTGTTGATATTCCTACGCTGGGAATAAAGATTCTGACTGTCTATTTTCTTACACTGGGGTAAAGATTCTGATTGTCTGTATTCCTACCCTGGGTTAAAGATTCTGACTGTTGATATTCCTACCCTGGGAATACAAATTCTGACTGTCTATATTCTTACACTGGGAATAAAGATTCTGACTGTCGATATTCCTACCATGGAAATAAGGATCTGACTTTCTATATTCCTACACTTGGGTAAAGGTTCTGACTGTCGATATTCCTGCTCTGAGAATAAAGATTCTGACTGTTGATATTCCTACCCTGGGAATAAAGATTCTGACTGTCTATTTTCTTACACTGGGGTAAAGATTCTGACTGTCTGTATTCCTACCCGGGGAATAAAGATTCTGACTGTTGATATTCCTGCCCTGGGAATAAAGATTCTGACTGTCTATATTCTTACACTGGGAATAAAGATTCTGACTGTCTATTTTCCTACCCTGGGAATAAAGATTCTGACTGTCGATATTCCTACCCTGGGAATAAAGATTCTGACTGTATATATTCTTACACTGGAGTAAAGATTCTGACTGTCTGTATTCCTACTCTGGGAATAAAGATTCTGACTGTCTATATTCCTACACCGATGTAAAGATTCTGACTGTCTGTTCCTACCCTGGGAATAAAGATTCTGCCTGTCTATATTCCTACCCTAGGAATAAAGATTCTGACTGTCTCTTTTCCTACTCTGGGAAAACAGCTTCTGACTGTCTATATTCCTAAACTGGGAATAGAGATTCTGACTGTTGATAATGCTACCCTGGGAATAATAATTCTGACTGTCTATTTCCTTGCACTGGGGTAAAGATTCTGACTGTCTGTATTCCTACCCTGGGAATAAAGATTCTGACTGTCTATATTTCTACTCTGGGAATAAAGATTCTGCCTGTCTATATTCCTACCCTCGGAATAAAGATTCAGACTGTTGATATTCCTACACTGGGAATAAAGATTCTGACTGTCTATATTCTTACACTGGGGTAAGGATTTTGACTGTCTATTTTCCTACTCTGGCAATTAAGATTCTGACTTTCTATATTCTTACACTTGGGTAAAGATTCCGACTGTCTATATTCCTGCTCTGAGAATAAAGATTCTGACTGTCTATATTCCTAAACTGCGAATAAAGATTCTGCCTGTCTATATTCCTACCCTAGGAATAAAGATTCTGACTGTCGATATTCCTACCCTGGGAATAAAGATTCTGACTGTCTATATTCTTACACTGGGAATAAAGATTCTGACTGTCGATATTCCTACCATGGGAATAAGGATCTGACTTTCTATATTCCTACACTTGGGTAAAGGTTCTGACTGTCTATATTCCTGCTCTGAGAATAAAGATTCTGACTGTTGATATTCCTACCCTGGGAATAAAGAGTCTGACTGTCTATTTTCTTACACTGGGGTAAAGATTCTGACTGTCTGTATTCCTACCCGGGGAATAAAGATTCTGACTGTTGATATTCCTACCCTGGGAATAAAGATTCTGACTGTCTATATTCTTACACTGGGAATAAAGATTCTGACTGTCTATATTCCTACCCTGGGAATAAAGATTCTGCCTGTCTATATTCCTACCCTAGGAATAAAGATTCTGACTGTCTATTTTCCTAAACTGGGAATAAAGGTTCTGACTGTCTGTATTCCTACCCTGGGAATAAAGATTCTGATTGTCGATATTTCTACCCTGGGAATAGAGATTCTGACTCTATATATTCTTACACTGGGGTAAAGATTCTGACTGTCTATATTCCTACTCTGGGAATAAAGATTCTGACTGTATATATTCCTACACCGATGTAAAGATTCTGACTGTCTATGTTCCTACCCTGGGAATAAAGATTCTGCCTGTCTATATTCCTACCCTAGGAATAAAGATTCTGACTGTCTATTTTCTTGCACTGGGGTAAAGATTCTGACTGTCTGTATTCCTACCCTGGGAATAAAGATTCTGACTGTTGATATTCTTACTCTGGGAATAAAGATTCTGACTGTCTATATTCTTACACTGGGGTAAGGATTTTGACTGTCCATTTTCCTACTCTGGGAATAAAGATTCTGACTTTCTATATTCCTACACCGATGTAAAGATTCTGACTGTCTATGTTCCTACCCTGGGAATAAAGATTCTGAGTTTCTATATTCTTATACTTGGGGAAAGATTCCGACTGTCTATATTCCTGCTCTGAGAATAAAGATTCTGACTGTCTATATTCCTACAGTGGGAATAAAGATTCTGCCTGTCTATATTCCTACCCTAGGAATAAAGATTCTGACTGTCGATATTCCTACCCTGGGAATAAAGATTCTGACTTTCTATATTCCTACACTGGGGTAAAGATTCTGACTGTCTATATTCCTGCTCTGAGAATAAAGATTCTGACTGTTGATATTCCTACGCTGGGAATAAAGATTCTGACTGTCTATTTTCTTACACTGGGGTAAAGATTCTGATTGTCTGTATTCCTACCCTGGGTTAAAGATTCTGACTGTTGATATTCCTACCCTGGGAATAAAAATTCTGACTGTCTATATTCTTACACTGGGAATAAAGATTCTGACTGTCGATATTCCTACCATGGAAATAAGGATCTGACTTTCTATATTCCTACACTTGGGTAAAGGTTCTGACTGTCTATATTCCTGCTCTGAGAATAAAGATTCTGACTGTTGATATTCCTACCCTGGGAATAAAGATTCTGACTGTCTATTTTCTTACACTGGGGTAAAGATTCTGACTGTCTGTATTCCTACCCGGGGAATAAAGATTCTGACTGTTGATATTCCTGCCCTGGGAATAAAGATTCTGACTGTCTATATTCTTACACTGGGAATAAAGATTCTGACTGTCTATTTTCCTACCCTGGGAATAAAGATTCTGACTGTCGATATTCCTACCCTGGGAATAAAGATTCTGACTGTATATATTCTTACACTGGAGTAAAGATTCTGACTGTCTGTATTCCTACTCTGGGAATAAAGATTCTGACTGTCTATATTCCTACACCGATGTAAAGATTCTGACTGTATATATTCCTACAACGATGTAAAGATTCTGGCTGTCTATGTTCCTACCCTGGGAATAAAGATTCTGACTGTCTATTTTCTTGCACTGGGGTAAAGATTCTGACTGTCTGTATTCCTACCCTGGGAATAAAGATTCTGACTGTTGATATTCTTACCCTGGGAATAAAGATTCTGACTGTCTATATTCTTACACTGGGGTAAGGATTTTGACTGTCTATTTTCCTACTCTGGGAATAAAGATTCTGACTTTCTATATTCCTACACCGATGTAAAGATTCTGACTGTTTATGTTCCTACCCTGGGAATAAAGATTCTGCCTGTCTATATTCCAACCCTAGGAATAAAGATTCTGACTGTCTATTTTCCTACACTGGGAAAAAAGATTCTGACTGTCTATATTCCTAAACTGGGAATAAAGATTCTGAATGTTGATAATGCTACCCCGGGAATAATAATTCTGACTGTCTATTTTCTTGCACTGGGGTAAAGATTCTGACTGTCTGTATTCCTATCCTGGGAATAAAGATTCTGACTGTCGATATTCTTACCCTGGGAATAAAGATTCTGACTGTCTATATTCTTACACTGGGGTAAGGATTTTGACTGTCTATTTTCCTACTCTGGGAATAAAGATTCTGACTTTCTATATTCGTACACTTGGGTAAAGATTCCGACTGTCTATATTCCTGCTCTGAGAATAAAGATTCTGACTATCTATATTCCTACACTGGGAATAAAGATTCTGCCTGTCTATATTCCTACCTTAGGAATAAAGATTCTGACTGTCTATATTCCTACACTGGGAATAAAGATTCTGCCTGTCAATATTCCTACCCTAGGAATAAAGATTCTAACCGTCGATATTCCTACCCTGGGAATAAAGATTCTGACTTTCTATATTCCTACACTTGGGTAAAGGTTCTGACTGTCTATATTCCTGCTCTGAGAATAAAGATTCTGACTGTTGATATTCCTACCCTGGGAATAAAGATTCTGACTGTCTATTTTCTTACACTGGGGTAAGGATTCTGACTGTCTGTATTCCTACCATGGGAATAAAGATTCTGACTCTCTATATTCCTAAACTGGGAATAAAGATTCTGACTGTTGATATTCCTACCCTGGGAATAAAGATTCTGACTGTTTATATTCCTACTCTGGGAATAAAGATTCTGACTGTCTATATTCCTAGACTGGGAATAAAGATTCTGAATGTCTATATTCCTACACAGGGGTAAAGATTCTGACTGTCTATTATCCTACTCTGGGAATAAAGATTCTGACTGTCTATATTCCTAACCTGGGAATAAAGATTCTGTCTGTTGATATTCCTACCCTGGGAATAAAGATTCTGACTGTTTATTTTCTTACACTGGGGTAAAGATTCTGACTGTCTATATTCCTACACCGATGTAAAAATTCTGACTGTCTGTTCCTACCCTGGGAATAAAGATTCTGCCTGTCTATATTCCTACCCTAGGAATAAAGATTCTGACTGTCTATTTTCCTACACTGGGAAAAAAGCTTCTGACTGTCTATATTCCTAAACTGGGAATAAAGATTCTGACTGTTGATAATGCTACCCTGGGAATAATAATTCTGACTGTCTCTTTTCTTGCACTGGGGTAAAGATTCTGACTGTCTGTATTCCTACCCTGGGAATAAAGATTCTGACTGTCTATATTCCTACTCTGGGAATAAAGATTCTGACTGTCTATATTCTTACACTGGGGTAAGGATTTTGACTGTCTATTTTCCTACTCTGGGAATAAAGATTCTGACTTTCTATATTCTTACACTTGGGTAAAGATTCCGACTGTCTATATTCCTGCTCTGAGAATAAAGATTCTGACTGTCTATATTCCTAAACTGCGAATAAAGATTCTGCCTGTCTATATTCCTACCCTAGGAATAAAGATTCTGACTGTCGATATTCCTACCCTGGGAATAAAGATTCTGACTGTCTATATTCTTACACTGGGAATAAAGATTCTGACTGTCGATATTCCTACCATGGGAATAAGGATCTGACTTTCTATATTCCTACACTTGGGTAAAGGTTCTGACTGTCTATATTCCTGCTCTGAGAATAAAGATTCTGACTGTTGATATTCCTACCCTGGGAATAAAGAGTCTGACTGTCTATTTTCTTACACTGGGGTAAAGATTCTGACTGTCTGTATTCCTACCCGGGGAATAAAGATTCTGACTGTTGATATTCCTACCCTGGGAATAAAGATTCTGACTGTCTATATTCTTACACTGGGAATAAAGATTCTGACTGTCTATATTCCTACCCTGGGAATAAAGATTCTGCCTGTCTATATTCCTACCCTAGGAATAAAGATTCTGACTGTCTATTTTCCTAAACTGGGAATAAAGGTTCTGACTGTCTGTATTCCTACCCTGGGAATAAAGATTCTGATTGTCGATATTTCTACCCTGGGAATAGAGATTCTGACTCTATATATTCTTACACTGGGGTAAAGATTCTGACTGTCTATATTCCTACTCTGGGAATAAAGATTCTGACTGTATATATTCCTACACCGATGTAAAGATTCTGACTGTCTATGTTCCTACCCTGGGAATAAAGATTCTGCCTGTCTATATTCCTACCCTAGGAATAAAGATTCTGACTGTCTATTTTCTTGCACTGGGGTAAAGATTCTGACTGTCTGTATTCCTACCCTGGGAATAAAGATTCTGACTGTTGATATTCTTACTCTGGGAATAAAGATTCTGACTGTCTATATTCTTACACTGGGGTAAGGATTTTGACTGTCCATTTTCCTACTCTGGGAATAAAGATTCTGACTTTCTATATTCCTACACCGATGTAAAGATTCTGACTGTCTATGTTCCTACCCTGGGAATAAAGATTCTGAGTTTCTATATTCTTATACTTGGGGAAAGATTCCGACTGTCTATATTCCTGCTCTGAGAATAAAGATTCTGACTGTCTATATTCCTACAGTGGGAATAAAGATTCTGCCTGTCTATATTCCTACCCTAGGAATAAAGATTCTGACTGTCGATATTCCTACCCTGGGAATAAAGATTCTGACTTTCTATATTCCTACACTTGTGTAAAGGTTCTGACTGTCTATATTCCTGCTCTGAGAATAAAGATTTTGACTGTTGATATTCCTACCCTGGGAATAAGGATTCTGACTGTCTATTTTCTTACACTGGGGTAAGGATTCTGACTGTCTGTATTCCTACCCTGGGAATAAAGATTCTGCCTGTCTATATTCCTAGCCTAGGAATAAAGATTCTGACTGTCTATTTTCTTGCACTGGGGTAAAGATTCTGACTGTCTGTATTCCTACTCTGGGAATAAAGATTCTGACTGTTGATATTCTTACCCTGGGAATAAAGATTCTGACTGTGTATATTCTTACACTGGGGTAAGGATTTTGACTGTCCATTTTCCTACTCTGGGAATAAAGATTCTGACTTTCTATATTCCTACACCGATGTAAAGATTCTGACTGTCTATGTTCCTACCCTGGGAATAAAGATTCTGCCTGTCTATATTCTTACCCTAGGAATAAAGATTCTGACTGTCTATTTTCCTACACTGGGAAAAAAGATTCTGGCTGTCTATATTCCTAAACTGGGAATAAAGATTCTGACTGTTGATAATGCTACCCTGGGAATAATAATTCTGACTGTCTATTTTCTTGCACTGGGGTAAAGATTCTGACTGTCTGTATTCCTATCCTGGGAATAAAGATTCTGACTGTCGATATTCTTACCCTGGGAATAAAGATTCTGACTGTCTATGTTCTTACACTGGGGTAAGGATTTTGACTGTCTATTTTCCTACTCTGGGAATAAAGATTCTGACTTTCTATATTCTTATACTTGGGGAAAGATTCCGACTGTCTATATTCCTGCTCTGAGAATAAAGATTCTGACTGTCTATATTCCTACACTGGGAATAAAGATTCTGCCTGTCTATATTCTTACACTGGGAATAAAGATTCTGACTGTCGATATTCCTACCATGGAAATAAGGATCTGACTTTCTATATTCCTACACTTGGGTAAAGGTTCTGACTGTCTATATTCCTGCTCTGAGAATAAAGATTCTGACTGTTGATATTCCTACCCTGGGAATAAAGATTCTGACTGTCTATTTTCTTACACTGGGGTAAAGATTCTGACTGTCTGTATTCCTACCCGGGGAATAAAGATTCTGACTGTTGATATTCCTGCCCTGGGAATAAAGATTCTGACGGTCTATATTCTTACACTGGGAATAAAGATTCTGACTGTCTATTTTCCTACCCTGGGAATAAAGATTCTGACTGTCGATATTCCTACCCTGGGAATAAAGATTCTGACTGTATATATTCTTACACTGGAGTAAAGATTCTGACTGTCTGTATTCCTACTCTGGGAATAAAGATTCTGACTGTCTATATTCCTACACCGATGTAAAGATTCTGACTGTCTGTTCCTACCCTGGGAATAAAGATTCTGCCTGTCTATATTCCTACCCTAGGAATAAAGATTCTGACTGTCTCTTTTCCTAGTCTGGGAAAACAGCTTCTGACTGTCTATATTCCTAAACTGGGAATAGAGATTCTGACTGTTGATAATGCTACCCTGGGAATAATAATTCTGACTGTCTATTTCCTTGCACTGGGGTAAAGATTCTGACTGTCTGTATTCCTACCCTGGGAATAAAGATTCTGACTGTCTATATTTCTACTCTGGGAATAAAGATTCTGCCTGTCTATATTCCTACCCTCGGAATAAAGATTCAGACTGTTGATATTCCTACACTGGGAATAAAGATTCTGACTGTCTATATTCTTACACTGGGGTAAGGATTTTGACTGTCTATTTTCCTACTCTGGCAATTAAGATTCTGACTTTCTATATTCTTACACTTGGGTAAAGATTCCGAAGGTCTATATTCCTGCTCTGAGAATAAAGATTCTGACTGTCTATATTCCTACACTGGGAATAAAGATTCTGCCTGTCTATATTCCTACCCTAGCAATAAAGGTTCTGATTGTCGATATTCCTACCCTGGGAATAAAGATTCTGACTTTCTATATTCCTACACTTGGGTAAAGGTTCTGACTGTCTATATTCCTGCTCTGAGAATAAAGATTCTGACTGTTGATATTCCTACCCTGGGAATAAAGATTCCGACTGTCTATTTTCTTACACTGGGGTAAAGATTCTGACTGTCTGTATTCCTACCCTGGGAATAAAGATTCTGACTGTTGATATTCCTACCCTGGGAATAGAGATTCTGACTGTCTATATTCTTACACTGGGAATAAAGATTCTGACTGTCTATATTCCTACCCTAGGAATAAAGATTCTGACTGTCTATTTTCCTAAACTGGGAATAAAGGTTCTGACTGTCTGTATTCCTACCCTGGGAATAAAGATTCTGACTGTCTATTTTCTTACACTGGGGTAAAGATTCTGACTGTCTGTATTCCTACCCGGGGCATAAAGATTCTGTCTGTCGATATTTCTACCCTGGGAATAAAGATTCTGACTCTATATATTCTTACACTGGGGTAAAGATTCTGACTGTCTATATTCCTACTCTGGGAATAAAGATTCTGACTGTCTATATTCCTACACTGGGAATAAAGATTCTGTCTGTCTATATTCCTACCCTAGGAATAAAGATTCTGACTGTCTATTTTCCTAAACTGGGAATAAAGATTCTGACTGTCTGTATTCGTACCCTGGGAATAAAGATTCTGACTGTCGATATTCTTACCCTGGGAATAAATATTCTGACTGTCTATATTCTTACACTGGGGTAAGGATTTTGACTGTCTATTTTACTACTCTGGGAATAAAGATTGTGACTTTCTATATGCTTACACTTGAGTAAAGATTCCGACTGTCTATATTCCTGCTCTGAGAATAAAGATTCTGACTGTCTATATTCCTACACTGGGAATAAAGATTCTGACTGTCTATATTCCTGCTCTGAGAATAAAGATTCTGACTGTTGATATTCCTACCCTGGGAATAAAGATTCTGACTGACTATTTTCTTATACTGGGGTAAAGATTCTGACTGTCTGTATTCCTATCCTGGGAATAAAGATTTTGACTGTCTATTTTCTTACACTGTGGTAAAGATTCTGACTGTCTGTATTCCTACCCTGGGAATAAAGGTTCTGACTGTCTATATTGCTAAACTGGTAATAAAGATTCTGACTGTCGAAATTCCTACTCTGGGAATAAAGATTCTGATACTCTATATTCCTACACTGGGAATAAAGATTCTGACTGTCTGTATTCCTACACTGGAAATAAAGATTCTGACTGTATATATTCCTACACCGATGCAAAGATTCTGACTGTCTGTATTCCTACCCTGGGGATAAAGATTCTGACTGTCGATATTCTTACCCTGGGAATAAAGATTCTGACTGTCTATATTCTTACACTGGGGTAAGGATTTTGACTGTCTATTTTCCTACTCTGGGAATAAAGATTCTGACTTTCTATATTCCTACACTTGGGTTAACGATTCCGACTGTCCATATTCCTGTTCTGTGAATAAAGATTGTGATTGTCTATATTTCTACACTGGGAATAAAGATTCTGCCTGTCTATATTCCTACCCTAGGAATAAAGATTCTGACTGTCTATTTTCCTAAACTTTGAATAACTGTTCTGACTGTCTGTATTCCTACCCTGGGAATAAAGATTCTGACTGTCTATTTTCTTACACTGGGGTAAAGATTCTGACTGTCTGTATTCCTACCCTGGGTATAAAGATTCTGACTGTCTATATTCCTAAACTGGGAATAAAGATTCTGACTGTCGATATTCCTACTCTGGGAATAAAGATTCTGACAGTCTATATTCCTACACTGGGAATAAAGATTCTGACTGTCTGTATTCCTATACTGGAAAAAAAGATTCTGACTGTCTATATTCCTACTCTGAGAATAAAGTTTCTGACTGTCTATATTCCTACACTGGGAATAAAGATTCTGACTGTCTATATTCCTACACTGGGAATAAAGATTTTGACTGTCTGTATTCCTACACTGGGAATAAAGATTCTGACTGTCTATATTCCTACTCTGAGAATAAAGATTCTGACTGTCGATATTCCTACCCTGGGAATAAAGATTCTGACTTTCTATATTCCTACACTTGGGTAAAGATTCCGACTGTCTATATTCCTGTTCTGAGGATAAAGATTCTGACTGTCTATATTCCTACCCTGGGAATAAAGATTCTGACTGTCTATATTCTTACACTGGGAATAAAGATTCTGACTGTCGATATTCCTACCATGGGAATAAGGATCTGACTTTCTATATTCCTGCACTTGGGTAAAGGTTCTGACTGTCTATATTCCTGCTCTGAGAATAAAGATTCTGACTGTCGATATTTCTACCCTGGGAATAAAGATTCTGACTCTATATATTCTTACACTGGGGTAAAGATTCTGACTGTCTATATTCCTACTCTGGGAATAAAGATTCTGCCTGTCTATATTCCTACCCTAGGAATAAAGATTCTGACTGTCTATTTTCCTACACTGGGAAAAAAGATTCTGACTGTCTATATTCCTAAACTGGGAATAAAGATTCTGACTGTTGATAATGCTACCCTGGGAATAATAATTCTGACTGTCTATTTTCTTGCACTGGGGTAAACATTCTGACTGTCGATATTCTTACCCTGGGAATAAAGATTCTGACTGTCTATATTCGTACACTTGGGTAAAGATTCCGACTGTCTATATTCCTGTCCTGAGAATAACGATTCTGACTGTCTATATTCCTACACTGGGAATAAAGATTCTGCCTGTCTATATTCCTACCCTAGGAATAAAGATTCTGACTGTCTATTTTCCTAAACTGGGAAGAAAGGTTCTGACTGTCTGTTATCCTACCCTGGGAATAGAGATTCTGACTGTCTATTTTCTTACACTGGGGTAAAGATTCTGACTGTCTGTATTCCTACCCTGGGAATAAAGATTCTGACTGTCTATATTCCTAAACTGGGAATAAAGATTCTGACTGTCGATATACCTACTCTGGGAATAAAGATTCTGGCTGTCTATATTCCGACACTGGGAATAAAGATTCTGACTGTTTATTTTCTTACACTGGGGTAAAGATTCTGACTGTCTGTATTCCTACCCTGGGAATAAAGATTCTGACTGTTGATATTCCTGCCCTGGGAATAAAGATTCTGACTGTCTATATTCTTACACTGGGAATAAAGATTCTGACTGTCTATATTCCTACCTTGGGAATAAAGATTCTGCCTGTCTATATTCCTACCCTAGGAATAAAGATTCTGACTGTCTATTTTCCTAAACTGGGAATAAAGGTTCTGACTGTCTGTGTTCCTACCCTGGGAATAAAGATTCTGCCTGTCTATATTCCTACCCTAGGAATAAAGATTCTGACTGTCTATTTTCCTACACTGGGAAAAAAGGTTCTGACTGTTGATAATGCTACCCTGGGTATAATAATTCCGACTGTCTATTTTCTTGCACTGGGGTAAAGATTCTGACTGTCCGTATTCCTACCCTGGGAATAAAGATTCTGACTGTCGATATTCTTACCCTGGGAATAAAGATTCTGACTGTCTATATTCTTACACTGGGGTAAGGATTTTGACTGTCTATTTTCCTACTCTGGGAATAAAGATTCTGACTTTCTATATTCCTACACTTGGGTAACGATTCCGACTGTCCATATTCCTGTTCTGTGAATAAAGATTCTGACTGTCTATATTTCTACACTGGGAATAAAGATTCTGCCTGTCTATATTCCTACCCTAGGAATAAAGATTCTGACTGTCTATTTTCCTAAACTTGGAATAAAGATTCTGACTGTCTGTATTCCTACCCTAGGAATAAAGATTCTGACTGTCTATTTTATTACACTGGGGTAAAGATTCTGACTGTCTGTATTCCTACCCTGGGTATAAAGATTCTGATTGTCTATATTCCTAAACTGGGAATAAAGATTCTGACTGTCGATATTCCTACTCTGGGAATAAAGATTCTGACTGTCTGTATTCCTATACTGGGAAAAAAGATTCTGACTGTCTATATTCCTACTCTGAGAATAAAGATTCTGACTGTCTATATTCCTACACTGGGAATAAAGATTCTGACTGTCTATATTCCTACACTGGGAATAAAGATTTTGACTGTCTGTATTCCTACACTGGTAATAAAGATTCTGACTGTCTATATTCCTACTCTGAGAATAAGGATTCTGACTGTCTACATTCCTAAACTGGGAATAAAGATTCTGACTGTTGATAATGCTACCCTGGGAATAATAATTCTGACTGTCTATTTTCTTGCACTGGGGTAAAGATTCTGACTGTCTGTATTCCTACCCTGGGAATAAAGATTCTGACTGTCGATATTCTTACCCTGGGAATAAAGATTCTGACTGTCTATATTCTTACACTGGGAATAAAGATTCTGACTGTCTATTTTCCTACTCTGGGAATAAAGATTCTGACTTTTTATATTCTTACACTTGAGTAAAGATTCCGACTGTCTATATTCCTGCTCTGATAATAAAGATTCTGACTGTCTATATTCCTACACTGGGAATAAAGATTCTGCCTGTCTATATTCCTACCCTAGGAATAAAGATTCTGACTGTCGATATTCCTACCCTGGGAATAAAGATTCTGACTTTCTATATTCCTACACTTGGGTAAAGGTTCTGACTGTCTATATTCCTGCTCTGAGAATAAAGATTCTGACTGTTGATATTCCTACCCTGGGAATAAAGATTCTGACTGTCTATTTTATTTCACTGGGGTAAAGATTCTGACTGTCTGCATTCCTACCAAGGGAATAAAGATTCTGACTGTTGATATTCCTACCCTGGGAATAAAGATTCTGACTGCCTATATTCTTACACTGGGAGTAAAGATTCTGACTGTCGATATTCCTACCATGGGAATAAGGATCTGACTTTCTATATTCCTACACTTGGGTAAAGGTTCTGACTGTCTATATTCCTGCTCTGAGAATAAAGATTCTGACTGTCGATATTTCTACCCTGGGAATAAAGATTCTGACTCTATATATTCTTACACTGGGGTAAAGATTCTGACTGTCTATATTCCTACTCTGGGAATAAAGATTCTGACTGTATATATTCCTACACCGTTGTAAAGATTCTGACTGTCTATGTTCCTACCCTGGGAATAAAGATTCTGCCTGTCTATATTCCTACCCTAGGAATAAAGATTCTGACTGTCTATTTTCCTACACTGGGAGAAAAGATTCTGACTGTCTATATTCCTAAACTGGGAATAAAGATTCTGACTGTTGATAATGCTACCCTGGGAATAATAATTCTGACTGTCTATTTTCTTGCACTGGGGTAAAGATTCTGACTGTCTGTATTCCTACTCTGGGAATAAAGATTCTGACTGTCGATATTCTTACCCTGGGAATAAAGATTCTGACTGTCTATATTCGTACACTGGGGTAAGGATTTTGACTGTCTATTTTCCTACTCTGGGAATAAAGATTCTGACTTTCTATATTCCTACACTTGGGTAAAGATTCCGACTGTCTATATTCCTGTTCTGAGAATAAAGATTCTGACTGTCTATATTCCTACACTGGGAATAAAGATTCTGCCTGTCTATATTCCTACCCTAGGAATAAAGATTCTGACTGTCTATTTTCCTAAGCTGGGAATAAAGGTTCTGACTGTCTGTTATCCTACCCTGGGAATAAAGATTCTGACTGTCTATTTTCTTACTCTGGGGTAAAGATTCTGACTGTCTGTATTCCTACTCTGGGAATAAAGATTCTGACTGTCTGTATTCCTATACTGGGAAAAAAGATTCTGACTGTCTATATTCCTACTCTGAGAATAAAGATTCTGACTGTCTATATTCCTACACTGGGAATAAAGATTCTGACTGTCTATATTCCTACACTGGGAATAAAGATTTTGACTGTCTGTATTCCTACACTGGTAATAAAGATTCTGACTGTCTATATTCCTACTCTGAGAATAAGGATTCTGACTGTCTACATTCCTAAACTGGGAATAAAGATTCTGACTGTTGATAATGCTACCCTGGGAATAATAATTCTGACTGTCTATTTTCTTGCACTGGGGTAAAGATTCTGACTGTCTGTATTCCTACCCTGGGAATAAAGATTCTGACTGTCGATATTCTTACCCTGGGAATAAAGATTCTGACTGTCTATATTCTTACACTGGGAATAAAGATTCTGACTGTCTATTTTCCTACTCTGGGAATAAAGATTCTGACTTTTTATATTCTTACACTTGAGTAAAGATTCCGACTGTCTATATTCCTGCTCTGATAATAAAGATTCTGACTGTCTATATTCCTACACTGGGAATAAAGATTCTGCCTGTCTATATTCCTACCCTAGGAATAAAGATTCTGACTGTCGATATTCCTACCCTGGGAATAAAGATTCTGACTTTCTATATTCCTACACTTGGGTAAAGGTTCTGACTGTCTATATTCCTGCTCTGAGAATAAAGATTCTGACTGTTGATATTCCTACCCTGGGAATAAAGATTCTGACTGTCTATTTTATTTCACTGGGGTAAAGATTCTGACTGTCTGCATTCCTACCAAGGGAATAAAGATTCTGACTGTTGATATTCCTACCCTGGGAATAAAGATTCTGACTGCCTATATTCTTACACTGGGAGTAAAGATTCTGACTGTCGATATTCCTACCATGGGAATAAGGATCTGACTTTCTATATTCCTACACTTGGGTAAAGGTTCTGACTGTCTATATTCCTGCTCTGAGAATAAAGATTCTGACTGTCGATATTTCTACCCTGGGAATAAAGATTCTGACTCTATATATTCTTACACTGGGGTAAAGATTCTGACTGTCTATATTCCTACTCTGGGAATAAAGATTCTGACTGTATATATTCCTACACCGTTGTAAAGATTCTGACTGTCTATGTTCCTACCCTGGGAATAAAGATTCTGCCTGTCTATATTCCTACCCTAGGAATAAAGATTCTGACTGTCTATTTTCCTACACTGGGAGAAAAGATTCTGACTGTCTATATTCCTAAACTGGGAATAAAGATTCTGACTGTTGATAATGCTACCCTGGGAATAATAATTCTGACTGTCTATTTTCTTGCACTGGGGTAAAGATTCTGACTGTCTGTATTCCTACTCTGGGAATAAAGATTCTGACTGTCGATATTCTTACCCTGGGAATAAAGATTCTGACTGTCTATATTCGTACACTGGGGTAAGGATTTTGACTGTCTATTTTCCTACTCTGGGAATAAAGATTCTGACTTTCTATATTCCTACACTTGGGTAAAGATTCCGACTGTCTATATTCCTGTTCTGAGAATAAAGATTCTGACTGTCTATATTCCTACACTGGGAATAAAGATTCTGCCTGTCTATATTCCTACCCTAGGAATAAAGATTCTGACTGTCTATTTTCCTAAGCTGGGAATAAAGGTTCTGACTGTCTGTTATCCTACCCTGGGAATAAAGATTCTGACTGTCTATTTTCTTACTCTGGGGTAAAGATTCTGACTGTCTGTATTCCTACCCTGGGAATAAAGATTCTGACTGTCTATATTCCTAAACTGGGAATAAAGATTCTGACTGTCGATATTCCTACTCTGGGAATAAAGATTCTGATAGTCTATATTCCTACACTGGGAATAAAGATTCTGACTGTCTATATTCCTACTCTGAGAATAAAGATTCTGACTGTCTATATTCCTACACTGGGAATAAAGATTTTGACTGTCTGTATTCCTACACTGGGAATAAAGATTCTGACTGTCTATATTCCTACTCTGAGAATAAAGATTCTGACTGTCTATATTCCTACACCGATGTAAAGTTTCTGACTGTCTATGTTCCTACCTAGGGAATAAAGATTCTGCCTGTCTATATTCCTACTCTGGGAATATAGATTCTGACTGTATATATTCCTACACCGATGTAAAGATTCTGACTGTCTGTTCCTACCCTGGGAATAAAGATTCTGCCTCTCTATAGTCCTACCCTAGAAATAAAGATTCTGACTGTCTATTTTCGTACACTGGGAGAAAAGATTCTGACTGTCTATATTCCTAAACTGGGAATAAAGATTCTGACTGTTGATAATGCTACCCTTGGAATAATAATTCTGACTGTCTATTTTCTTGCACTGGGGTAAAGATTCTGACTGTCTGTATTCCAACCCTGGAATAAAGATTCTGACTGTCGATATTCTTACCCTGGGAATAAAGATTCTGACTGTCTATATCCTTACACTGGGGTAAGGATTTTGACTGTCTATTTTCCTACTCTGGGAATAAAGATTCTGACTTTCTATATTCTTACACTTGAGTAAAGATTCCGACTGTCTATATTCCTGCTCTGAGAATAAAGATTCTGACTGTCTATATTCCTACCTGGGAATAAAGATTCTGCCTGTCTCTATTCCTACCCTAGGAATAAAGATTCTAACAGTCGATATTCCTACCCTGGGAATAAAGATTCTGACTTATTATATTCCTACACTTGGGTAAAGGTTCTGACTGTCTATATTCCTGCTCTGAGAATAAAGATTCTGACTGTTGATATTCCTACCCTGGGAATAAAGATTCTGACTGTCTATTTTCTTACACTGGGGTAAAGATTCTGACTGTCTGTATTCCTACCCTGGGAATAAAGATTCTGACTGTTGATATTCCTACCCTGGGAATAAAGATTCTGACTGTCTGTATTCTTACACTGGGAATAAAGATTCTGACTGTCGATATTCCTACCATGGGAATAAGGATCTGACTTTCTATATTCCTACACTTGGGTAAAGGTTCTGACTGTCTATATTCCTGCTCTGAGAATAAAGATTCTGACTGTTGATATTCCTACCCTGGGAATAAAGATTCTGACTGTCTATTTTCTTACACTGGGGTAAAGATTCTGACTGTCTGTATTCCTACCCTGGGAATAAAGATTCTGACTGTTGATATTCCTACCCTGGGAATAAAGATTCTGACTGTCTGTATTCTTACACTGGGAATAAAGATTCTGACTGTCGATATTCCTACCATGGGAATAAGGATCTGACTTTCTATATTCCTACACTTGGGTAAAGGTTCTGACTGTCTATATTCCTGCTCTGAGAATAAAGATTCTGACTGTTGATATTCCTACCCTGGGAATAAAGATTCTGACTGTCTATATTCTTACACTGGTAATAAAGATTCTGACTGTCGATATTTCTACCCTGGGAATAAAGATTCTGACTCTATATATTCTTACACTGGGGTAAAGATTCTGACTGTCTATATTCCTACTCTGGGAATAAAGATTCTGACTGTATATATTCCTACACCGATGTAAAGATTCTAACTGTCTATGTTCCTACCCTGGGAATAACGATTCTGACTGTCTATTTTCCTACACTGGGAAAAAAGATTCTGACTGTCTATATTCCTAAACTGGGAATAAAGATTTCGACTGTTGATAATGCTACCCTGGGAATAATAATTCTGACTGTCTATTTTCTTGCACTGGGGTAAAGATTCTGACTGTCTGTATTCCTACCCTGGGAATAAAGATTCTGACTGTCGATATTCTTACCCTGGGAATAAAGATTCTGACTGTCTATATTCTTACACTGGGGTAAGGATTTTGACTGTCTATTTTCCTACTCTGGGAATAAAGATTCTGACTTTCTATATTCCTACACTTGGGTAAAGATTCCGACTGTCTATATTCCTGTTCTGAGAATAAAGATTCTGACTGTCTATATTCCCACCCTAGGAATAAAGATTCTGACTGTCTATTTTCCTAATCTGGGAATAAAGGTTCTGACTGTCTGTATTCCTAAACTGGGAATAAAGATTCTGACAGTCTATATTCCTACACTGGGAATAAAGATTCTGACTGTCTGTATTCCTACCCTGGGAATAAAGATTCTGACTGTCTATATTCCTACTCTGGGAATAAAGATTCTGACTGTCTATATTCCTACCCTGGGAATAAAGATTCTGCCTGTCTATATTCCTACCCTCGGAATAAAGATTCTGACTGTCGATTTTCCTACACTGGGAATAAAGATTCTGACTATCTATATTCTTACACTGGGGTAAGGATTTTGACTGTCTATTTTCCTACTCTGGGAATAAAGATTCTGACTTTCTGTATTACTACACTTGGGTAAAGATTCTGACTGTCTATATTCCTACCCTAGGAATAAAGATTCTGACTGTCTATTTTCCTAAACTGGGAATAAAGGTTCTGACTGTCTGTATTCCTACCCTGGGAATAAAGATTCTGACTGTTGATATTCCTACCCTGGGAATAAAGATTCTGACTGTCTATATTCTTACACTGGGAATAAAGAGTCTGTTTGTCTATATTCCTACCCTTGGAATAATGATTCTGCCTGTCTATATTCCTACACTGGGAATAAAGATTCTGACTGTCTATATTCTTACACTGGGGTAAGGATTCTGCCTGTCTATATTCCTACACTGGCGTAAAGACTCTGACTCGCTGTCTGATCTGCATCTTATAATGTTATAAACCTCTGTTGAGTTTCACCCTCATCCTTCAACACGCCAGAGAAAATGATGCTAAATTGTCAAACCTCTGCCTGAATCTCATTTTCTCTAATCCAGGTAGCATCCTGGTGAGCCTTTATCCGCCCTCTCTCTCCAAGACCTCCACAATCCTTCTTGTTACAGAAATGTTTGCACTATCTGGGTGCAGCCTGACCCAAGTTTTTTCAATTGTGTGAAGCTGACATGTAATATTGAGGTTTAGTGCATAGCTTCTGCCTGACAGAGATACATTAACACCCTCTACCATCCCCCACTCCCCCTTGCCCTGCAAAGTGAGTCGGTAATTAGGTTTTGATGCTCTTTTTCTGGTTACACCTCATACAGACAGATTAGTTCGATGTACATGGACACCCCATCTCTATCTTTTACACTTATGGTCTCCACCCTATCGTCTTCTCCTTTGTCTCTCCATGGCGTCTTCACGCAGAGGGTGGTGAGTGTGTGGAATGAGCTGCCAGTGAAAGCAGTGGATGGGGGTTTGGTTGTAACATTTATGAGTAGTTTGGGTAGGTACATGGATGGGAGGGATATGGTCCCAGTGCAGCTAGATGGGTCTAGGCAGAAGATCAGATCGGTATTTATTAGATGGGCTGAAGGGTGTTGTGATGGAGAGCACTCGGGAAACACACTCCTCAGACACGCTCACTCACTCACACACAAATGTTGCCTTGCCATTCCGCTGTTGTGCCGGCAGGTGCATTAACGTACACCCCCCGCAATGTAGTAGACTTCGGGAGAGGGAAACCAGAGGTCCCTGAGCCAGTCCTCATTGGAGGATCAGAGGATTAGCAGCTTTAAATTCCTGCATGTTACTATTTCAGACGATCTTTCCTGGACCCAACACGTAAGTGCAATTGCAAAGAAAGCACGTCAGAGCCTCTCCTTCCTTAGGAATCTGCAGAGATTCGGCATGACATCTATAACTTTGACAAACTTCTATAGATGTGTAGTGGAGAGTGTATTGACTGGCTGCATCACAGCCTGGTATGGAAACACCAAGGGAAAATCCTACAAAAGCTAGTCACGGGTAAAGCCCTCCCAACCACTGAGCACTTATACATGAAATGCTGTCGTAGGAAAGCAGCATCCATCATCAGAGATTCTCACCACCCTGACCATGCTCACTTCTCACTGTTACCACCAGGTAGAAGGTACAAGAGCCTCAGAACTCGCACCACCAGGTTCAATAACAGTTACTACCCCTCAACCATCAGGCTCCTGAATAAAGGGGGATAACTACACTCACTTGCCCAACCATTGAGATGTTCCCACAACCAATGATTTCACTTTAAGGACTCTTTATCTCATTATCTCATGTTCTCGTTATTTATTGCTATTTATTTATATTTGCATTTACACAGTTTGTTGTCTTCTGCACTCTGGTTGATCTTTCACTGATCCTGTTTACAGTTACTGTTCTATAGATTTACTGAGTATGCCCACAGGAAAATGAATCTCAGGGTTGTATGTGGTGACATGAATGTACTTTAATAATAAAATTTTCTTTGAACTTTGCTTTAACCATTTTCTCTGGCAGCTCATTCCATCTACAACCCACTCTCCATGTGAAGAAGTTCCTATTAAGGCTCTCTCCTTTCACCATAAACTATGCTTTCTAGTTTTCAGTTTGCCCAGGACAGTGCACATTCACCCTGTCTATGCCCCTCACGATTTGATACACCCCTATAAGGTCAGCCCCTCCCCCCCAAGTCTTGGACACGCTAATGAATAAATCCCTATCCTGCCGAGCCTCTCCCTATAACTCAGCACCTCGTATCCTGGTAACATCCCCGTAAAAGGCCCGGACAGGTCAGCCACAAGCATATTGGATGGTGGGGTAGGTTTGAGGGGCCAAGTGGCCTACTACTGTTGCTGTTTTCTCTGTAAACACGTTTATATTCGACTTCTTCTGGATCTGATGTGAGGTCCTTGATTTGTTTCTCTCATCACAGACACTACCTGACCATAAGACCATAAGACAAAGGAGCAGAATTAGGCTATTTGGCCCATCAAGTCTGCTCCATCATTCAATCAAGACAGATTTATTATCCCTCTCAATTCCATTCTCCTACCTTTTCCCTGAAACCTTTGGCACCTTTACTAATCAAGAACCTATCAACCTCCACTTTAAACAGCTGTCTGTGGCAATGAATTCCACAGATTCACCACTCTCTGGCTAAAGAAATTTTCTCTGATCTCTGTTCTAAAGGGACGTCCCTCTGTTCTGAGGCTATGACCTCTGGTCCTAGGCTCTCCCACCATAGGAAACATCCTCTCCATGTTCACTCTGCCCAGGTCTTTCAGTGTTCAATAGGTTTCAATGAGATCCCCTCCTTCCTTCTAAACTCCAGTGAGTACAGGCCCAGAGCCATTTCTGGGATCCTGACCTGTTGATTGTGGCCAAGTCATGTTCAAGTTTATTGTCAGAGGCTGAGGTACCCAGGAAAATGAACTGTTTGCAACAGCACAGTATGTTACAGGCATGACAACAGAAGTTACATACTCAGATGAAGTTGGAAAGAGTGCGGAGAGATTTATGAGGATGTTGCCAGGATTCACAGGACTGTGTAATGGAGAGAGTTTGAGCAGGATAGAACTTTATTCATCGGACTGTGTGAGAATGAGGGATGGTCTTATAGAAATGTATAAAAGCACGTGAGGCACAGGTAGGGTGAATGTGCACAGTTTTTCTCCCAGGGCAGCACACAAAATGCTGAAGGAACTCAGCAGGTCAGGCAGCCTCTATGGAGGGGAACAAATAGTTGATGTTTCGGGCTGAGGCTCTTCATCAGGATTGGAAAGGAAGGGGGCAGAAGCCAGAGTAAGAAGGTGGAGGGTGTAGGCAGGAGAGGAGTACAAGTTGGCAGGTGATAGGTGAAACTAGGTGAGGGAAGAGGGAATGAAGTAAGAAGCTGGGAGGTGATAGGTGAGACTAGGTGAGGGAAGAGGAAATGAAGTAAGAAGCTGGGAGGTGATAGGTGAGACTAGGTGAGGGAAGAGGAAATGAAGTAAGAAGCTGGGAGGTGATAGGTGAGACTAGGTGAGTGGGAAGGTGGGTGGGTGGGTGGGAGAAGAGGGAATGGAGTAAGAAGCTGGCAGGTGATAGGTGGAAGAGGTAAAGGGCCGAAGAAGAAAGAATTTGATAGGAGAGGAGAGTGAACGCTGTGCTCTCCATTAATACCATACCACTAAAAATATAAGAAAAGAATTAGGCCATTTGGTCCATCAAGTCTGCTCCGCCATTTAATCATGCCTGATTTTTTTTTCCCAAAGCCATTATCCTGCCTTCTCCCCTTAATCCCTAACCCCCTTACCAATCAAGAATCTATTAACCTCTACCTTAAATGACTTGGACTCCACCACATAGTGTGGCAATGAATTCCGCAGATTCACCGAGCTCTGGCTGAAGACATCCATCCTCATCTCCGTTCCAAAGGGACACACTGTTATTCTGAGGCTGAGAATTCCACTGATGGAAAGGTCCTCTCCTCGTCCACTCTATCCAGGCCTTTCAGTACCTGGTAGGAGTGGTTTAAAAGGTCAGCACAGCATCATAGGTCGAAGCGCCTGTGCAGGCCCTTCAGCCCACAATGTTGCGCCAACCTTTTAACCCATTCCAGGATCAATCTAACCCTTCCCTTCCACATAACCCTCCATTTTCTCTTTTATCCATCTAAAGATCTCTTAACTGTCGCTAATGTATCTTCAATGAGATTCCCCGCCCATCTTTCTGAATTTCATCTTCTGGGAATGAAAGGGTTATTATATGAGGAGTGTTTTTGTGGCTCTGGGCCGGTACTCACTAGAATTCAGAAGAACGAGGGGTGACCTAATTGAAACCTATGGAATGTTGAAAGTCCTCGATAGAGTGGATGTGGAGAGGATGTTTCCTACGGTGGGGGAGTCTAGGACCAGAGGGCACAGCCTCAGAATAGAGGAATATCCATTTAGAATGGAGATGAGGAGGAAATTCTTTAGCCAGAGAGTGGTGAATCTGTGGAATTTGTCACCACAGTCGGCTGTAGAAGCCAAGTCACTGGCGGAGGTTGATATGTTCTTGATTACTCAGGGCCTGAAAGGTTACTGGGAGAAGCAGGAGAATGGAGTTGAAAGGGAAATGAATCAGCCATGATGGAATTTCAGAGCAAACTTGATAGACCAAAAGGCCCAATTCTGCTTCTATGTCTTATGGTCTTATGGTGTACAGGCCCAGACGCATCAAACGCATTGTACCCTGAGTATGTATGATAATGAAAACAAATCTGAACTTTGGCTGACTGTGATGTGGGATATGGGATCTCAAGGTTGAAGATTAAATGTTCTCCCTGGCCCCACCTACGGCCTGCAGCGCAGCAAACTCACCTGGTAGTAATCACCGTTGTAGTCGAGGCAGCCGCAGTCCTCCAGCCGGACACAGAGGTCGCCGCTGAGCACAAACCCCTTGTTGCACTCGCAACCCTCCGCGCAGGTGTGCTTTTCCTCGCAGGTGGAGCTGGCGTAGATGTCAGTGCAGGTGGCTGGGCACGAGGACGCGCATTCGGTGTAGTGGCTGTTCTTCCCGCAGGCCAGAGCTGTGGGGACAAGGGTGGCCGTCAGTGGGGCTCAAGCACCTGTAAGTGGCGTCCAAAACTAGGAACCAGAATCAGGCTTATTATTCCTGAAGTATACAGCATGAAATTAGTCCTGATGAAAGGCCTCATCCCGAAATGTTGACTGTTCATTCCCATCCACAGATGCTGCCTGACCTGCTGAGATCCTCCAGCATTTTGTCAGTGTTGCTCAAGATTTCTAGCATCTGTAGAATCCCTTCTGTGTGTGATATGAAATTTGTAGTTTTACAGCAACAGAATGATGTAAAACATAAAATTACTTTGTTATGAAAATAAAATCATGAAAAAATGAAGGAATAGTGAGGTTGTCATAGCCAGGGGTGTGTGGTTTAAGGGGGTCAAGCTCCCACTACCTAATAAACACTCAAAATGGTGTGTGCATCAAACACCCTCTGACAACCAAGTCCAATTCTGGCCTTCTCATGTGGCTTAGCTACTAAGCCCAGTGGAACTGTTTCTACTGACAGGAGAAGGGCAAAGGCAAGTTACTGGTGGCTTAAAGCCAGTGGCTTTGGAAGGTGGTGATTGTCAGCTCATCTAGGAGGAGGAGAAGTCTGATCTCAAACCTTCGCTGCTCTGCAGCTAGAGCCACTCATGGGGAAGGCTTCAGGAGTAAACCCTGAGGAAAGAGTCCAGAGCTGGAGTTCAATGCTGACTGGAATCGGTCTCTGGTGATCATTTGGGTTCATTGGACGACTGGAGAGGGAGAATTTGCTACATGGGCAACAGCTTGCTCTCCATAGCGTACTGCCCTGGCTTGCGTATCTAGACAGCTAGGATGCAACATTCATGGTCGATTCTGACAGAGGAGGGCCTCAGTGAGACGGTGTTCATGGACCATCCAGATATCTGGTGGCAGAGTGGAAGAGGCTGTTTCCTTAGTGTTGAGTGTGGGTCTTCAGGCTCCTGTATGGTATTGGAATTGGTATATTATAGAGTCACAGAAAATTACAGCACAGAACCAGGCCCTTCAGCCCATCTAGACCATGCCAAGCCATTTAAACTGCCTACTCTCATCGACCTGCACCCGGATCACAGCCTTCCATATCTCTGCCATCCATGTACCTATTCAAACTTCCCTTAAACATTGAAATCTAAACCGCATCCACTGCTAGCGATTTCACACTCTCACCGTCCTCTGAGTGATGAAGTTTCCTCTCATGTTCCTCTTAAACATCTCACCTTTCACCCTTAACCCATGACCTCTCACCCAACCTCAGTGAAAAAAGCCTGCATGCATTTATGCTATCTATACCCCTCATAATATGGTATACCAATACCAAATCTCGCCTCAATCTTCTACTTTCCAAGGAATTAAGTCCAAACTTATTCAATCGTTCCTTATAACTCAGATCTTCCAGTCCCAGCAACGTCCTTGTAAACTTTCTCTGAACTCTTTCAATCTTATTTACATCTTTCCTGTAAGTAGGTGACCAAATTTATCATATGTACCAAGATACAGCGAAAAGCTTTTGCTAAGGTGCAAGAATAATGACCAACTCCTCCCTTGAAGTCAATGACCAACTCTTTTGTTTTGTTGACATCGAGGGAAATGTTCTTATAATGACCCCATGTTACTAAGCTCGCTATCTCCTGTCCTCTTCCCTGATGGTACAAATAAGACCATAAGATACAGGGGCTGAAATAGGCCATTTGGCCCTTCGAGTCAGCACCGCCATTTCATCGTGGTTGCTCCATTTTCCTCCCAACCCCAATCTCCTGTCTTCTCCCTGTAATTTTTCTCACTCTGACTTATCAAGAATCTATCAACCTCCACTTTAAATATTCCCAATGACCTGGCTTACCCAGTCACCTGAGGCAACAAATTCCACAGATTCACCATCCTCTGGCTAAAGAAATTCCTCCTCATCTTCGTTCTAAATGGCCATCTCTCTATTCTGAGGCTGTGGCCTTCGGTCCTAAACTCCCCCACCAAAGGAAACATCCTCTTCACATCACTCTGTCGAGACTTTTCAATATTCAATAGGTTTCAATGAGATGTCCCCTCATTCTTCTGAATTCCAGTGAGTACAGGCCCAGAGCCATCAAACACCTCTCATGTGACAAGCCTTTCAATCTATGAATCATTTTTGTGAACCTCCTTTGAACCCTCTCCAATGTCAGCACATCCTTTCTTAGATAAGGGGCTCACAATAAGGAGGTTAATAGGTTCTTGATTGGTTAGGGTGTGAAAAGTTACGAGGAGAAGGTGGGAGAATGGGTTGAGAGGGAAAATGATGAAAGGGAGGAAAAGACTCGATGGGCCGAATGGCCTAATTCTGCTCCTATGTCTTATGCTCTTTGCTCTGATGTGAAGCAGATATTCTCCGGATCTCCTTTTGTACAACACCCCAAAATACTAAGTTGTAAGGTTCCCTGAGAAAGCTCAGGGCTAGAAGAGACCAGGAGTATATGAGACACAGATGAAACTTTAACATCGGAAAAATATCCCAAGGCGTTTCAGAGCACCAGTGAAAAATGGGGATCGTTTATCCATTTCTGTCTTGTCAAAGTAGGATAAAGTGTCAGCGAAAAAAGGAAAACTAAAAATAGATCAAAGCAAGGAGCTCCAGTGGAAGGGGAGAAAGATTATTCCTGGGTTTTGAAGTAAATCCTCAGATTTCACTCCACAGGGTGTTTGAAGAAAATAGATGAGGAGCCTCAGATACATGAACAATAATATCCACACTGCTTGAAGCTTTCAAGATGGAATTCAGCTGTCAAATTGGAAATTAGTTACAGTCCCCCAAGGATTGATGGAGAGTACGGAGGGAGGGAGGCACACATGAGGTGGGAAAGAGACAGAGGCAGAGAGTGACTGAGAGAGAGAGAGAGAGAGACAGACAGACAGACAGACAGAGACAGAGATAGAGGGAGAGAGAGAGAAACAGAGAGACAGACACAGAGAGAGACAGAGAGAGAGAGAGGGAGACACACACACACATATAAAGGGAGAGATACAGTGGAGGGAGAGAGACAGACAGAGAGTGGCAAAGAGGAAGATAGAAAGAGAGAGAGACACACAAAGAGAGACAAAGACGGAGAGAGAGAAAGACAGAGACACGTGAACTAAAATGCAAATAAACTCTAGCCACTGGAAACCTGAAAGAAAAACATAAAGTGCTGCAAATACTCAGATGGAAGGTCACCAACTCAAAATGTCACCTCTACATCTCTCTCTGCAGATGCTGCCTAACCTACTGAGTGGTTCCAGCATTTTTTTTTCTTTTTTGTTTTAAATTTCAGATTTGCAATTCAGAATCAGCTGTGGCGAAGCTGGTCTGTCACCAGTGAGGGAATGCTGCAATGACTGAATGAGCATGGTCTGAGTGAGAGAGCTAGGCTGGTATTGTTGAGAGATCAGGAACACCTGATTTAGCTGTCCACCTTACTGACGTGTTTAAGATCATGAGGGACATGGACAGGGTCAATACATGGAGTCTTTCCCCAGGGCCACGGAGTCGAGAAAGAGAGGGCATACGTTTTAAGCAGAGAGCAGAGAGATTTAACAGGAATCTGTGGGGCAACTTTTCCACCCAGAAGGTAGTAGTCAGTTTATGGAACAAAACTCCCAAGGAAGTGGTTGATGCAGGTACAATAACAATATTTATAAATAAATATGGGGCAGAGGGGTGCTTTGGGGTTCTGACGTTTCTCTCATTTAATCTTTGGGTTTTTTTCTGTTTCGTGGATGTCTGTGAAGAGTGAGAATTTCAGGTTGTATACTCTATACATTCTCTGATATTAAATGGAAATATTTGAACCATTGAAGCTTTTGGACAATATTATGTATTTTTCAGTAATATTTGAGTGATCATGTGAATATATTGCTTGATGAAGCATTCTTGTTTATTTACAATAATTCATTATGGGTTACACGTATAAATACATGAATTGCATACGTCATCACACTACCATGTGATACTTACACAGCTCATTTAAAGTAAACACAAAGTTAGACCCACATTTCAGACTAAACTGAGCTGATGCACTTGGGTTGGCTTTATGGTGCTTTCCCCGCCATATACAGCCGGATATTCCATTTCTTCAGTCGTGTGTAAATGTTGTTTGTGTACAGTATTTAAGGTAGATACTTCTGTTTATTTTGTAATATGATTGTAACGACACTGTGGGATGTATATTCCAATTCATGTGTTGACTTGCGTTAACTCTGGGTGATTAAAGACGGTATGTCCTGGAGCCTAGTAAATGGGTTCATCGCTCTCAGTGGCAGAGAGCGAGAGATCCGGACTGCCAGGAGTTTACACCGGACAAAGTCCGGAGCTATTATTGTGTTTCCTGGTAGATATCCTTTGTAAATATTGGCAGTTTTTTTTCACTATTTTCACCAGTTTTTGTAAGTTTGATTTTTGACACTCCTAGTAATCACCCTTGCACAAAAGTGCAAAGCGACACCAGCCATGTTTCCTGTGGTCAAAATCTACGTATTTATCAGGGAGGCACTGTAGCAAGATAGACCTTAGATCAGCCGTTGAGTGATAGTGCTAGGTTGAAGGACTGAATGGCCTCATCCTGTTCCTACTAATTCAGTCAGAGCCTCTGGATGGATCAGTGCGGCTGAATAGCCCATGGATGCTCATGGGTCAGTGGGTGAGGGCACGTGGCTGAACCTGGAGGAGAGGACCAGGAGGCAGGGAGGGATCTGCATGCGGCCTCACTTACGGCAGAAGGTGTTGTTCCTCCACTTGATGCCAACGCCCTCGCTCTTGCACACCTCGGCGTAGGACTGGATGTTGTCGCAGAGGGCAGAGATCATCCCGCCGTATATGCAGAGGTCGAAGACGCAGTTCTCAATGAAGGAGGTGGGTTCGACGATGTGGTGGCACTTGCTGTACTTAGCCGAGAGCAGCTCCTCACACTGGGACCTCATGTTTGACTCCTCCCCGGGCATGCATGGGGGGCTCAGGACATCCCTGTCGTCAGAGTAGCATCTGGGGGAGAAGAAAGCACAGTCTCACACAGCACCGGATTGGCAGTGCCCTTACCTTTGTCACCTCTGTTTCCCTCACTACTGCTCAGCCAAAACAGGATGGAGTTCTCTTGGTCCTTACCTTTCACCCTCCCAGTGCATCATGTTCTGATGCTTCTTCAATGGGATCCCCTCCCCCACCCTCCCCACCCCCTTCTACTTTCAGCAGGGACCACTCTCTGGTTCGGTCATCCCTTCCCTCCCATCGCTGCCCGTTCCTTTGTAAAAGTAGGAGACTTAACACCTTAACCCCACGGCCCCTCCCTCACCAATGTCCTGGGTCCCACCTAGGTGAGGCTGACGAGGATTAAATTGGTACATGATCGTCACATGCCCCAAAATACAGTGAAAAACTTTGTTTTGCATGCCGTCCATATACAACACTTCACTGCGTCAAAATAAATTTTATTATCAAAGAGGAGGGAGCGGGCTTTTGGTGTTGCTTGCATGGTGGTTGGTTGGAGGGGGATTTGGGGGTTCGATGTTTCTTTCATTCATTCCAGGAGGTTTCTTGTTTCAAGGTTGTCTGTGAAGAGTACGAAATTCAGGTTGTATGCTCTGATATAAAAATGAACCTTTGATATATGTCACCATATACAACCCTGAGATTCAGTTTCTTGTGGGCAGGGATAACACTCTCTCACCTCCCGGGTGGAAGGCTGTTAAATCCCAGTCCCACCCCAGACACTCAGCCTTGTTAACCAGTGTAGAACTGAGGATGTGCTATACAGTCAACAGTACTGTCTGTCGCTCAGATCAAGGGCTATGGCTGCTCCACCACTGGCTGGCTTGGAATCACTCTGATGTCCCAGTCCAGTCCACTATTAGTCAAATGGATTGTCCAATCATGGTCGTAGCTTGAAGTGAGGGCTCTTTTGTTCACGCTGTCCATCACATATCCCAGTGGCCACCCATTCCAATTCTACTTCTCATTCCATTCTGACATGTTGGTCCATGGCCTCCTCCACAGCCACGATAAAGCCACACTCAGGGTGGAGAAGCAACACCTCATATTCCGCCTGGGTAGCCTCCAACCTGATAGGATGAATATCGATTTCTCTAACTCCCCCCTCCTCCCCGTTCTCTCCTTTTCCATTCCCCATTCTGATACCCCTCTTCTCCTCAGCTGTCCATCACCTCCCTCTGGTGCCCCACCTCCCTCCCCTTCTCCCATGGCCCACTTTCCTCTCCTATCAGATTCCTTCTTCTTCAGCCCTTTACCTTTTCCACAAATCACATCCCAGCTTCTCACTCCGTACCCCTCCCCCGCTCAAATTCTCTCTCACTTGGTCTTACCTATCACCTGTCAGCTTGTACTCCTCCCCCTCCCCCTCACCTTCTTATTCTGGCTTCTGCCCACTTTCGTTCCAGTCCTGATGAAGGGTCTTGGCCTGAAACATCAACTGTTTATTCCCCTCCATAGATGCTGCCTGATCTCCTGAGTTCCTGTGCGTGTGTGTGTTTTGCTTTGGATTCCCAGCATCTGCAGGATTGCTTGTATTTCTACGTATACGTCAACTGCACTGATCCTTGGGTTAGTCTGTGCTTGGGGACACGGTGAATCTGCCCCCTGTTCACTTACCGAGAGTCATCATTGTTGTCGTCATCATCGTCATCATCGCGGTTTCTGACCTGCCAGCTGTTTCCGAATTGAGGGGCATCTTTCGCCAGCAGACCGTTGGGCATGAGCAGATCATCGGTGGCATCGTTGTTGAAGTTGCCGCACATCCCACACACCTGAAACACAGGTGCGAAGAGGCTCACTGGGATTGGCCGGTGCAACGACTCCGCCCCTCCCGCCACACCTCAAGCACTTGGGCCTCCAACACCTCAATCCCGCCAGCGCACAGAATCACCCACCCGCAGAGAACACAGGTGGAAATGAGAAATAAGAATGGTTAACAAGCCTATATTACAGACCACCCAACAGTTCGCAGGGCTTAGAGAAACAGACATGTAGAGAGATTGCAGACTGTTGCAAGAAACACAAGGTTGTGATAGTAGGTGATTTTAACTTTCCACATACTGACTGGGAGTCCCATACTGTGAAAGAACTAGATGGGATAGAATTTGTCAAATGTGTTCAGGAAAAGCATTTCAGGATGTATATTGTCTACATTTCTCTGACATTAAATATGCCTCTGAAATCTTTGAAAGTTTCCTTCGTCAGTATGCAGAAGTTCCAACCAGAGCACGTGCAATACTTGATTGTTATTAGGGAATGAGACAGGACAGGTGACAGAAGTTTGTGTCTAGTGATCATAATGGTATTAGTTTCAAAGTAAATATGGAAAAAGACAGGTCTGGTGCACAGCTGGAGATTCTAAATAGGAGAAAGGCTAAATCTGATGGTATCAGAAAGGATCTGGAAAGTCTTCAAGAGATATTGAGGCCCTGTTTGTCACAACCACGGATTCGGCAGTGCATCACATTCGGCAATTGTGCTCGTGAATATGCACGTGTCAGCTAATTATTATTTCATTGTGATAATATTTAACTCCATTCATTCCGTCACAATATTTGTTGAGACTTGGACACAGCTACTCTTCGCTGCCTGCATTCCGCCTTGCCTGTGAAATTGGATGGTTGAGTCATCTGACTCTGAAGGCTAGCGGTATTCGTTTTATTCTTAGTTGTTCTTTTCAGCTGCAGTGTAGACTTCGTTTTCCATTTGAGAGCTTTAGTTTACGGCCCTGTTTGGCCTGGCATTTTCTTTTCCTTTTAACACTGTTCACATTAAAGTCTGTGAACTATCGACCTGCTTCAGTGTCTCTCACACCGCACTTGGGCCATATCTGAACCTGGTGATACTGGAGGTGCATAGCAGGTATAGGCAGGTAAGAATAAGTGAGGTGATTATGGAGTATAAGAAATGAAAGAGAACTCTTAAGAAAGAAATCAGGAGGGCTAAAAGAAGGTATGAGGTTGTCCTAGTGGACAATGTGAAGGGGAACCCCAAAGCTTCCGGTCCACCTTCTTTATGCCGAATAATCATCGATCAGCCCATTTCTACTGAGATGTCAGCTTGTGATAGTAAGGGTTTTAAAGTCAAGGAGACCCAGATGTGTTTGGGTGACATAGTAATGTAATCCTATTACAGTGCCAGCAATCCAGGTTCAATTTCACCACTAGCTGTGATCATATAGGTTTCCTCCGGGTGTTCCACCTATGTTCCAAAGATGTCCGGTTTAGTAGGTTAACAGGTCATGTGGGTATAATTTACTTCACTCTGTCTGAGATACCAAAGTGTTGGGTTATTGATGGACTCCAGACCAACGTTTCTTTGGAGGCTTTTGCTATTCTGCATGGTGGAGTGTCGGGGGTGGGGGGTGACGCGGGTCTGTGCTTCTGCCCCTGCGTGTGTGTGGGAGGGGGAGGGGAGCTTCTGGCTTCTGATAGTACTTTAATTCATTCTTTGGGGTGCCTTGTTTCATGAATGTCTGTGGAGAGTAAGAATTTCTGGCTGTATACTCTATACATTCTCCGATATTAAACTAAACCAGGTGACCAAATGTTGAACTTTGAATGTACGTTGAACTTTAATTGGATGGTGTAGGTTCCTTGGGTTGGAAGGGTCTGTACTGTGTTTTCTCTCTAACCTCCCCACTCATTCCCCCACACCATCCACCCAGTAACAACCTCCTTACCTTCCCATAGTACGAATTTGGCAGTTTAATTTCGAGGTGGTGGTTGCCATCGAACCTGACCATCAGCCCGAAGGTGGTCTCCAGGACGGTGTAGATGCCAGTGGAGTAGATACTGACGCCCCTCACGTTGTCCTCGAATGGTGTCCTGATCTTCATGTCATCCAGCTATGAGACAAGGATAACAGGTCAGGGAGAAGGAGTGGGGTCCTCCCCTCCTGGCTTCTCAAAGCCTTTCCACCATCTTGACGATCAATATCAACCATCTTGAATGAGATCACTCCGAAACAACCCTCAGGGCCCTTATCGTCAGCTAGGTAAGAGCAGCCTGTGCGACTGCGACCCTGTCCACTGCCCTAAACCTTCCTTCCCTCCACCACAGAAAACAGAAGCCGCAGGGTTGTGCCATCTACAGAATGCACTTGCCCAGGATACTCCACTTCTACCAGCAAGGACAAGGGCAGCAGGCACAGGGAAACATCACCCAAATCACACACCATCCTGACCTGGCTCACCATCACCCTCTCCAGTCTACGTAGAGTTAACACAGAATATTTCCCTTCACAACAAACCCCAGGTTCACCACCCCGAGACACTTCAGAGACTACTTCCACTACTCTCCTTGACTCAGATTTGAATTTGAAGTCCCAAATAAACAAAGTGACCAGAGCAGCATTCCTACACTTAAGAAATATTGCAAAGGCATGTCCGTTTCTGTCACGTAATAATGCTGTAAAACTAACTCATACCTTAGTACAGAATTACAATTAGTACAGGATTACAAATACCTGGGGATACGAATTGACAATAAACTGGACTGGTCAAAGAATACTGAGGCTGTCTACAAGAAGGGTCAGAGCCGTCTCTATTTCCTGAGGAGACTGAGGTCCTTTAACATCTGCCGGACAATGCTGAGGATGTTCTACGAGTCTGTGGTGGCCAGTGCTATCATGTTTGCTGTTGTGTGCTGGGGCAGCAGGCTGAGGGTAGCAGACACCAACAGATTCAACAAACTCATCCATAGGGTCAGTGATGTTGTGGGGATGGAACTGGACTCTCTCACGGTGGTGTCTGAAAAGAGGATGCTGTCCAAGTTGCATGCCATCTTTCCACTACATAATGTACTGGTTGGGCACAGGAGTATGTTCAGCCAGAGACTCATTCCACCGAGATGCAGCACAGAGCGTCATAGGAAGTCATTCCTGCCTGTGGCCATCAAACTTTACAACTCCTCCCTTGGAGGGTCAGACACCCTGAACCAATAGGCTGGTCCTGGACTTATTTCATAATTTACTGGCATAATTTATATACTACTATTTATCTACTTATGGTTCTATTACTATTTATTATTTATGGTGCAACTGTAACGAAAACCAATTTCCCCCAGGATCAATAAAGTATGACTATGACTATGACCAAGAATAGACTAGATTACTGCAATGCACTTTTTACTGGCCTTCCAAAACAAACATCAACTCATTCAGAACACAGCTGCTAGACTTTTAACCAAAACCAAGGGAACATAGCACTCCCATACTAGCTGCTCTGTATTGGCTTTCTGTACTGTAACTCTTGGAATTGACTGTAAAGTTCTCTTATTTGTTTTTAAAACTCTCAATGGTCTTGTACTGGAGTACATCACAGAATTGCTTTTGTATTACAATCCTGTTCGAGCTCTCAGGTCCTCTTCTGCCAGTCTCTTAAATTTAAACAATCTGCCTCAAAAGACTCACTCTTAATAATTTCTCCTTTGGCTCCTCCCACTTCCTCCAAACTAAAGGTGTAGCTATGGGCACCCATATGGGTCCTAGCTATGCCTGCCTTTTTGTTGGGTTTGTGGAGCAATCTATGCTCCATGCCTATTCTGGTATCTGTCCCCCACTTTTCCTTCGCTACATCGACGACTGCATTGGCGCTGCTTCCTGCACGCATGCAGAACTCGTTGACTTTATTAACTTTGCCTCCAACTTTCACCCTGCCCTCAAGTTTCCCTGGTCCATTTCCGACACCTCCCTCCCCTTTCTAGATCTTTCTGTCTCTGTCTCTGGAGACAGCTTATCCACTGATGTCTACTATAAGCCTACTGACTCTCACAGCTATCTGGACTATTCCTCTTCTCACCCTGTCTCTTGCAAAAACGCCATCCCCTTCTCGCAATTCCTCCGTCTCTGCCGCATCTGCTCTCAGTATGAGGCTTTTCATTCTAGGACGAGGGAGATGTCTTCCTTTTTTAAAGAAAGGGGCTTCCCTTCCTCCATTATCAACTCTGCTCTCAAACGCATCTCCCCCGTTTCACGTACATCTGCTCTCACTCCATCCTCCCGCCACCCCACTAGGAATAGGGTTCCCCTGGTCCTCACCTACCACCCCACCAGCCTCCGGGTCCAACATATTATTCTCCGTAACTTCCGCCACCTCCAACGGGATCCCACCACTAAGCACATCTTTCCCTCCCCCCCCCTGCATTCCGCAGGGATCGCTCCCTTCACAACTCCCTTGTCCATTCGTCCCCCCCATCCCTCCCCACTGATCTCCCTCCTGGCACTTATCCGTGTAAGCAGAACAAGTGCTACACATGCCCTTACACTTCCTCCCTTACCACCATTCAGGGCCCCAAACAGTCCTTCCAGGTGAGGCAACACTTCACCTGTGAGTCGACTGGGGTGATATACTGCGTCCGGTGCTCCCGATGTGGCCTTTTATATATTGGCAAGACCCGACGCAGACTGGGAGACCGCTTTGCTGAACATCTACGCTCTGTCCGCCAGAGAAAGCAGGATCTCCCAGTGGCCACACATTTTAATTCCACATCCCATTCCCATTCCCATTCTGACATGTCTATCCACGGCCTCCTCTACTGTAAAGATGAAGCCACACTCAGGTTGGAGGAACAACACCTTATATTCCGTCTGGGTAGCCTCCAACCTGATGGCATGAACATCGACTTCTCTAACTTCCGCTAGGCCCCACCTCCCCCTCGTATCCCATCTGTTACTCATTTTTATGCACACATTCTTTCTCTCACTCTCCTTTTTCTCCCTCTGTCCCTCTGAATATACCTCTTGCCCATTCTCTGGGTCCACCCCCCCCCTTGTCTTTCTTCCCGGACCTCCTGTCCCATGATCCTCTCTTATCCCCTTTTGCCAATCACCTGTCCAGCTCTTGGCTCTATCCCTCCCCCTCCTGTCTTCTCCTATCATTTTGGATCTCCCCCTCCCCCTCCAACTTTCAAATCCCTTACTCACTCTTCCTTCAGTTAGTCCTGACGAAGGGTCTCGGCCTGAAACGTCGACTGCACCTCTTCCTAGAGATGCTGCCTGGCCTGCTGCGTTCACCAGCAACTTTGATGTGTATTGCCTCAAAAGATAATTGGCAGGTCAGCCTTTTTGAGCTATGCTCCTAAACTGTGGAATTCAATACTATAAGGACTGCACACTCAGTTGCCAGCTCAAAACCTATTTATTTAACCTTGCTTTTAACTAACATCTTTTTGTCTTTTATTTTCATGTTCATTTTTATTTTCTTTTATTTTCATGTTTGCATTTTATCCCATTTTAGAGCATGTTGAACTACATCATCTGTATGAAAAGTGCTCTATAAAAAAAGGTCTTATTTTTTCTCAACTCAAGTTGGTAAAACCTGAAGTACAGGCATAGCCAAGCACTTTCATTTCTCAATCGCCAGGAACTTTCAAACTATTCTAGCGATGTTTAGAGTTGTGGCTTTCTGGAGGTTTACATAAATATTGCTGTGTAGCCCTAATTGTTCAATGCTATTGTGTAGTGTCTTTGGGATGATACCAGTTTTAGATATTGCTATGGGGACAATGTTCATAATCCATAGTCTTTCAATTTCCTCTTTTAATTCGGCCTATTTCTGGTGCCTTTCACTTATTGACTTCTGTATGTTACGTGTGTTTAGAATGGCTTTATCTATTAAGTAAGTTGTTCTTTCTTGTTTATTATTATATCCATACAGTTATTATGGATTGTCCTATCTATAATAATGGATCAGTTGTAGTAAAATTTGTTGGACTCTGACTCTAAAACAGGATTAGGCTTGTATTTATCGTAAGGTATGATTTCTTTTATGAATTTATATTTTAAAGCAAGATTTTGGTGAATGATGTTTGACATTTGTTTGTGCCTGTGTAAGTAATCAGATTGAGTTAAACTGCTCCAGGATCCTGTAATGCGTTGGATGGTTTCTCCTTTCTTTTGCCATTTTCTATATTTATCACCTTGAATTTTTTGGTCCTTTTATGTATTTTTGATAATTTGTTTTGTGTTAACCACCTGGTCCTGTTTTGGCACAAGGAACCCTTCTGCTTCTGGAAAGCGGTCTCCACCTCTGAGCCAGGCATTTGATGTTTCCTTGTCAGCATCTAGTCTGCTCAGATCATGGGGATGTCTTCCATGGAGGGTCACACTCTTCCATTGGTTAACTTTTTTCTTCTGTATGATAATTTCTTCATTTTTCTGGGTTGAGTTCAGTGGTGTGTACTCCTTGTCAGAATTGTATATCCTCACATGGAGTGCTGAATCCTGCTTTCGCTGATGAAAATATATCCTTGGAAGTTTTATCTGACTGTTGCGTAATTTTTTAATGTCTGTTATTCCTCTTTCTCCTTCTACCCTAGGTAGTGTTAATCTAAGCACATTTGAGTCTACATAATGTTTTCTAAAATTTGTCATTTCAGTTCTTATTTTTCTTTGTACATCTTCCAGATTGGTTTTGGACCAAGATATCATGCCAAAAAATTTGTTAGTTTGGATAAAGCAAAAGTGTTTATTGCCTTTGTTATATTTTTACTGTTGAGCCCCGTTTGGCAGATTTTCTTAAGCCATTGCATTCTGTTGAAAGTTTTCTGTTTATTGCACCGTGATCTATTTTCTTTGCTTGTTGATACCCCAGAGAATTATATAGTTCATATTCATCCATTGTATCCTGCTGCTCTTTTATATTCTACTAGATGAATGCACCTTTCTTTATGTTTAATGTTCTGCACTTATCCAGTCCGAAGTTCATGTTTACATCTTTTGGAAACATAGAAACATAGAAATAGGTGCAGGAGTAGGCCATTCGGCCCTTCGAGCCTACACCACCATTCAGTATGATCATGGCTGATCATCCAACTCAGAACCCTGTACCAGCCTTCCCTCCATACCCCCTGATCCCTTTAGCCACAGAGGCCATATCTAACTCCCTCTTAAGTATAGCCAATGAACTGGCCTCAACTGTTTCCTGTGGCAGAGAATTCCACAGATTTACCACTCTCTGTGTGAAGAAGTTTTTCCTAATCTCGGTCCTAAAAGGCTTCCCCTTTATCCTCAAACTGTGACCCCTCGTTCTGGACTTCCCCAACATTGGGAACAATCTTCCTGCATCTAGCCTGTCCAATCCCTTTAGGATTTTATATGTTTCAATAAGATCCCCCCTCAATCTTCTAAATTCCAACGAGTATAAGCCTAGTCAATCCAGTCTTTCATCATATGAAAGTCCTGCCATCCCAGGAATCAATCTGGTGAACCTTCTTTGTACTCTCTCTATGGCAAGGATGTCTTTCCTCAGATTAGGGGACCAAAACTGCACACAATACTCCAGGTGTGGTCTCACCAAGGCCATGTACAACTGCAGTAGTACCTCCCTGCTCCTGTACTCGAATCCCCTTGCTATGAATGCCAGCGTACCATTCGCCTTTTTCACCGCCTGCTGTACCTGCATGCCCACTTTCAATGACTGGTGTATAATGACACCCAGGTCTCGTTGCACCTCCCCTTTTCCTAATCGGCCACCATTCAGATAATAATCTGTTTTCCTGTTTTTCCCACCGAAGTGGATAACCTCACATTTATCCACGTTAAATTGCATCTGCCATGAATTTGCCCATTCACCTAACCTATCCAAGTCACCCTGCATCCTCTTAGCATCCTCCTCGCAGCTAACAATGCCGCCTAGCTTCGTGTCATCTGCAAACTTGGAGATGCTGCATTTAATTCCCTCATCCAAGTCATTAATATATATTGTAAACAACTGGGGTCCCAGCACTGAGCCTTTTGAAGATAGTTCTACTATTTGAATTAATTGCTTTAGCTTTACTGATGAAGGAGCGTATAATTCCAAATCAACCATGTCTAGAAGGTCTGTCAAGATATAGTTCATTACATTGTTTCTGATTTGATACCTAATTTTCATCTGAATCAGTAAATTATAGAGTGGGTTAAAGCTAGATAAAACCATAGTGGACTTGAGAGCTGCCTCAGAAAATGCCTCAGTTTATTTTGATAACGGTGCCTGTTTGTTTTCGGTTGTTCACACTTAGGGAGATTATAGTACGCCAATGCTACATCACATGTTGTAGGAATTTCATAAGTATTGGGCGCAGTTTATATATATTAAGAACTTCTATTAACCATAAGTGTGGGAAAGAGTCAAATGCCTTTTGGTAGCCGATATAGCCGCATGAAAGCTTTCTGCCTTTCCGCCGGGTTTGATGTGGAATTAGAGTCTATTATCAGTTGTTCTTTACATCCTTTCATACCTTTACAGCACTCTTTCTGCTTTTTTGTAAGTGTTTTGTGGTTACCTAAGTGAGTGGTGATTAGTTGCGAGATACATGATGTTACAATTTTAAATATAGTTTGTAAACAAGTAACAGGGCGATATTTTGATGGGTCATTTGTGATTTCTCCTTTAAGTAAGAGATGTTTTTCTGTCAAAAATTCAGGCACTTCTTCAGGATTTTTAAGAAAATTGTTGACATGGATGAAGCAAGTACATTTTTTATACCAATAATTATGAATATTACCACTGGCAGTACTTTTCCAGTTGTGGGTATCTTTTATAACCTCTTTCAGAATATCCATTGTAATGTTAGGTATTTCAATTGTGTGTGTGTGTTCTTTTTCCTTCCTATCCAGTTTGTTTCTTGATTGTGTGTCACCCTGTTTGACCAGATATTAGACCAATAATTCATTATCTCGGTGTTTGTTGACAATTCTGTGCTAGGGTTGGTGACATTTTGGCGTGTCAAATTTAGCTTCAATGTCCTGTACAAACCTTTTCCATTGTTTCTGAACTGATAATTCTGTTTTCTTCATCTGATGCATTTTGTGTATCTATTTAGTCTGGTTTTGTATGCTCCGGGCTTTTGTTTTAGCGTATCTATAAACTCTACAGTGATTTTGTTAGGTTAGGTCGCATCTTGTATGTACCTTATATTTCCTCGGCTTTTCTCTTAACGTTCTTGCTCAGGTTATCCTTTTTATACTCCAATAGACAAACTATTTCTGCTCTTAAGGTTTCAATTTTGTTTTTTAAATCTCTTCTGCCATTTTGATGTTCTCACTTCATCACTCAGTTTTTGGTTTCTATTAATGAGTGCCTCTGTTTTGGAGCCATTGCACTGCACTGCTGTCAATGCTGCACTGTATGTTATTGTGTGTAGTTCTTCAAATCTTTCAAGTTTTCCTATGACGATGATGATGATGATGAATATTATTATTATCATCATTATTTTTCTCTCTGGCAGTGTGTACCAGGTACTCAACACTCTCTGGGTGAGAAAGGTCTCCCTCAGATCCCCTCTGAGTCTCTCCGCACACCCATCATAAATCTATTTAATTTTATCTATATCTATATGGGGAAAAATTTCCTGCCATTAATCTATTTCCCTCCTGATGTTATAGACTGCAATCGTGTCCCCTCTTCCACTCCAGGGTGAGCAGACCCAGCATTCTTCATAACTGAGACTTTCCAAACTATATCACTGTACAGACGACGAGAACAAAACGGAGCCAAATGGAGATGCATTCCTCCGAGACTTACCTTGATCTGTCCATTCTTCTGCAGGGTGATCTGCAGCCCGAGGACGCCAATGTTGATCTGGCTAAGGTAGGAGGCGTACTTCATCCCCCGCTCCTCGTTCTTGGCGCTGATGGTGAACGGGGTGACCATGGTGGCGTTGCAGACGGAGACTAGCATGTAGGTGCATGTGCCCAGGAAAGTATGCATGGCTTTGTCAAAGGTGTAGTAGTGGGGATCGCCGGCCACGTGGCAGGAGGTAAAGCCTGGGGGAAGGATGTACATAAGAGGCTGAGTTGTAGATTCTTGGAATACCAGAGGCCCAGGTAGAACACTAGCTTCCTCCCAACCATTGTCACACTCCTGAACCTGATTGCCACTCTCACATTCTCTTCCCGGGGCGCTGCCGTGTTCTTGGAACCTTAATTCTACCATTATTGTCACATTGGCATTTGTTTTTACACTACAGACTTTGCACCGTTCTGTTGATTTTAAGCACAAAAAGGTCTGCAGATGCTGGAAATCTGAAGCAACACACACAAAATGCTGGAGGAACTCAGCAGGTCAGGCAGCATCAATGCAGGGGAATGAACAGTCGACGTCTCAAGCCGAGACCCTTCATCAGGATCAAGAAGGAAGGGGGAAGACACTGGAATAAAAAGATGAGGGGAGGGGAAGGAGGATAGCTTGAAGGTGGTAGGTGAAGCCAAGTGGTGGGAAAGGCTTGAGATGAAGGAATCTGATAGGAGAGCAGAGTGGACCATAGGAGAAAGCAAAGAAGGAAGGGACCCAGGGGGAGATGATAGGCAAGTGAGAAGAGGCAAGAGGCCAGGGTGGGGAATCGAAGAAGGGAGAGTGAGAGAAAAGATTATTTTACCAGAAGGTGAAATCGATGTTCAAGCCATCAGGTTGGATGGAATAGATTCCAGATGGAATATTAGGTGTTGCTCCTCCAACCTGAGTGTGGCCTCATTTTGGCACAAGAGAGACGATAGACTGAAATAGGAGTTGGAATTAGAAGGCTTGGCCACTAGGAAGTTCTGCTGGTGGCCAATAAAGCGAAGGTGCAAGACATCATTTCATTTGGGTCCAGACTAATAGGAAGTACTTGTGCCTGTAATGTAATGCGCTTCCTACAGGTGGCAGTATGATACTTCCCACAATTAGCTGCTTAAAATCTGGAATGTTAACCTGAACTCGCACTTCTTTAATTGTTGACTAACCAACAATGTATTTCTCTGTAACTTATTTTTACTAAATAACAATTACTTCCTTGAAATTAGGATGAGAATTCCTTGGAGGAAGGGGAATACTATTCTGGAAATCTGTGTCGGAGTTTATGAGGGAAGTTTGCCCTCATGCAATGCTTTGATTTTGTTCGTACTGGTTGCAATGTGAGAGGCTCCTTCTAATTAGGACACAGTTAGGGGATAAAATTCCCTAAACACCATCCTATCACATCCTCCCCAGTGGCAGACAGAGAGGGAAGCTACCTTCACACTGTCCCTTCATACACTCCCAGGGTCAGACACAGAGTGAAGCTCCCTCTACACTGTCCCATCACACACTCCCAGGGTCAGACACAGAGTGAAGCTCCCTCTACACTGTCCCATCACACACTCCCAGGGTCAGACACAGAGTGAAGCTCCCTCTACACTGTCCCATCACACTCTCCCAGGGTCAGACACAGAGTGAAGCTCCCTCTACACTGTCCCATCACACAGTCCCGGGGTCAGACACAGAGTGAAGCTCCTTCTACACTGTCCCATCACACACTCCCAGGGTCAGACACAGAGTGAAGCTCCCTCTACACTGTCCACTCACATACTCCCAGGGTCAGACACAGGGTGAAGCTCCCTCTACACTGTCCCATCACACACTCCCAGGGTCAGACACAGAGTGAGGCTCCCTCTACACTGTCCCATCACACACTCCCAGGGTCAGACACAGAGTGAAACTCCTTCTACACTGTCCCATCACACACTCCCAGGGTCAGACACAGAGTGAAGCTCCCTCTTCAGTGCCCCATCTCACACTCCCGGGGTCAGACACAGAGTGAAGTTCCCTCTACAGTGACCTATCACACACTCCCAGGGTAAGCCACGGAGTGAAACTTCTTTTATACTGTTCCAGAGCAGAGAGCAGTACAGGTTAGATACAGAGCATCCTTTACGCCTCATATTGTCCCTTCATTATCCCACGGCATGAACAGTAATGTTTCAAGCACAGAATCAGACAGTCAAGATATAACCGGTGGTGAATCTGATGCCAACTTGCTGTGTTTGGAGAATTAATTCCTGCTCCACTTACCTAATGTGTGACAGTCCAGGACCCCGTCTTGTACCTCGCACTTGTCCAAGATCCCGCACTGCCACTGCTCGCAGGTTATGTTGTTGGGGCCGGTACAAGTGCAGCGCTCTGTACAGTTCATGTTGGTGAACCAGCTCTCTCCCATCTGTCAGACAACAACAGGAATGCAGGTCCTTTCAGTACTGTCTTTCCTCTTGCTACTTTCCCCTGGGTCTGATCTCCCATTGCCACCTGCACCCTCCCATCACTGACCAGTATGGCTTCTGGACGGTGTTAGAATCTTTGCCCTTGCTTTCAGATCCTCGCCTTGTCCTTGAATGGGCATTAAATCACCCTTGAATCACAGGGAAGTTGCACCAACATCTTTACTTTCTTAGTAGGTTAAGTCAAAGTCAGTATTTAAATTTTAAACTAAATTTATTCTCGAAGTACATATATGTCACCACATAAAAACCTGAGATTCATTTTCCTGCAGGCATAATCAGCAAATCTATAGAATAGTAACTATACAGGATCAGTGAAAGATCAACCAGAGTGCAGAAGACAACAAACTGTGCAAATCCAAATATAAGTAAATAGTAATAAGTAACGAGAACATGAGACAATGAGGTAAATAGTCCTTGAAGTGAGATCATTGGTTGTGGGAATATTTCAATGGACATGTAAGTGAGTGTAATTATCCTCATTTGTTCAAGAGCCTGATGGTTGAGAGGTAGTGACTGCTCTTGAATCTGGTGGTGCAAGTCCTGAGGCTCTTGTACCTTCTACCTGACGGCAGCAGTGAGAAAAGAGCATGGCCTGGGTGGTGAGGATCTCTGATGAAGGATGCTGCTTTCCTGTGACAATGTTTCATGTAGATGTGCTTGATGGTTGGGAGGGCTTTACCTGTGTTGGACTGGGCCGAATCCACTGCCTTTTTTGTAGTATTTTCCATTCAAGGGATTTGGTATTTCTATACAAGTCCGTGATGCAGCCAGTCAATACACTCTCCACTGCACATCTTTAGAAGTTTGTCAAAGGCCCAGCTTGTCACTGAACATTCTAACAAACTCCTAATTAGATCACGGTCTGGTACAGTAACTTGTATGTGTAGGAACCTATGATCTTTAGGAAGTTGTAGACTGAACACAATACGTCATGGGCATATCACTTCTCAATTGCAGGATTTCCATTTCTAGTTCTACTGTTTGTAATTTTGCCTTTGGATTTTGGTTGTATTGTCCTGTTTATTTTGAGTCTGAGTTAATTCTAGACTTTACTCTACATTTGGGTTCACCACCATCCATAGCTCTTTTGTTACAGTTCCTAAATGTAAAATTTATGTATAATTTATATATACTTGTGAATACTGCATATCAGAATCAGAATCAGGTTAAATATCACCGGCATATGTCATGAAATTTGTTTTCTGTAGCCAGCAGTACAATGCAATACATAATAATAGAGAAAGATGGAATTACAGTAAATGTATAGTATTTAAATTATATTGGTCGTGCCAAAATTGATATAAAAATTAGTGAGGTAGTGTTCATGGGTTCAGTGACCATTGTCTTCAGGCTCCTGTACCTCCTTCCTGATGGTAGCAATGAGAAGAGGGCATGTCCTGGGTGATGGGGTCCTTAATGATGGACGCTGCCTTTTTGAGGCATCGCTCCTTGAAGGTGTCCTGGGTGCTGGGAAGGCTAGTGCCCATGATGGAGCTGACTGAGTTTACAACTCTCTGTAGCTTATTTCGACCCTGAGCAGTAGCCCCCTGCACCCCCCCCACCCCACACCGGACACTGATGCAGCCAGTTCGAATGCTCTCCACACTACATCTGTAGAAATTTGTGAGTGTCTTTGGTGACAATCCAAATCTCCTCAAGCCCCTAATGTTGTGCCTTCTTTGTAACTGCATCGATATGCCTGCGATGTAGCTGCAAGTTTTCCATTCCACCTTTGCATTCATGGAGTTGTGCAATGACAGTAAACCCGACTTTGACTTCAGAAAGCCGCAGACGAAGGGTTGGTAAATTGTTGTGGTGTAGATGGGTACGAGGTGGTCTGCATGGAGATTGTGGGCTGAATCGTGTGTTTAATCCGACTCTACTCCACAAATAAGGAAGGGATCTAAACATCTACTCTTTGACAATCTGTTGGGAACTTACCATTCACAAGTGCCTTAACTATGGTGTCACAGTGGCACACTGCTTAGGGTTACTGCTCCGTAGACCCCGGGTTGGATCCCAGATAGGGTCACTGTTCCGGAGACCTGGGTTGGATCCCAGATAGGGTCACTGTTCTGGAGACCCAGATTGGATCCTGGGTAGGGTCACTGTTCCGGAGACCTGGGTTGGATCCCGGATAGGGTCACTGTTCCGGAGACCCGGGATGGATCCCGACTGCGTGTGTGTGTGTGTCAATTGGCCACTATAAATTGTCCCTCTCGTATGCTGGTGAGGGGTAGAAACTGGGGAAGTGGGATTGGTATGATAGTGTGCCTGACAGTAAATAGGTACTCGATAGGCAGAAAGCCCCGTTGACTACATGTGTCCAGGGAATTGTGAAAGGGCAAATTGGTTCATTACTGAGCCATGCACCAAACTACAGTTAACATCTTTGTATTGCATGCCATCCATACAGATCAGATCATTATACAATGCACTGAGGTAGAACAAGAGGGTGAACCCTCTCAAGGCGGAAGGTCCTGATGGAGTACCTGGTAAGGCTCTGAAAACCTGTACCAACCAACTGGTGGGAGTATTCAAGGACATTTTCAACCTCTCACTGCTACGGGCTGAAGTTCCCACTTGCTTCAAAAAGGCAACAATTATACCTAAGAAGAATAATGTCAGCTGCCTTAACGACTATTGCACTAACACTCACACCTACTGTGATGAAATGTTTTGACAGATTGGTCATGATATGCCAACTGGTGGAGTGGTGTCAAAGCAACAACCTGGCACTCAACATCAGTAAAATGAAAGAGCTGATTGTGGACTTTAGGAAGGTTAAGATGAAGGAACACATACTGATCCTCATAGAGGGATCAGAAGTGGAGAGAGTGAGCAGTTTCAAGTTCCTGGGTGTCAAGATCTCTGAGGATCTAACCTGGTCCCAACATATCGATGTAGTTATAAAGAAGGCAAGACAGAGGCTCTACTTTATTAGGCGTTTGAAGAGATTTGGCATGTCAAATACACTCAAGAACTTCTATAGATGTACTGTGGAGAGCAATCTGACAGGCTGCGTCACTGTCTGGTATGGAGGGGCTGCTGCACAGGACCGAAAGAAGCTGCAGAAGGTTGTAAGCCTAGTCAGCTCCATCTTGGGTACTAGCCTACAAAGTACCCAGGACATCTTCAGGGAGCGGTGTCTCAGAAAGGCAGCGTCCATTATTAAGGACGTCCAGCACCCAGGGCATGTCCTTTTCTCACTGTTACCATCAGGAAGGAGGTACAGAAGCCTGAAGGCACACACTCAGCAATTCAGGAACAGCTCCCCCTCTGCCATCTGATTCCTCAATGGACATTGAACTCTTGGACACTACCTCACTTTTTTAATACATATTATTTCTGGTTTTTTTTGCATGATTTTTTTATCCATTCAATATACATATACTATAATTTATTTATTTATTTATTATTGTTTTATTTTGTTTTTTCTTCTATATTATGTATTGCATTGAACTGCTGCTGCTAAGTTAACAAATTTCACAATGCATGCCGGTGATAATAAACCTGATTCTGATTCTGAGAAAAGATCAAACCATAAAATGTTACTGTTACGGAAGAAGTGCAGTGTAGGCAGAGAAAATGGTGTAAGGACCTCAAGTCTGCCTTATCGTACTAGGGGACCATTCAATAGTCTGACAATGGTGAGATGGAGTTTTCCCTTCAGGCTGGCAGTCACTGATTTCTGGCACTCGTACCTTTTACCTGATGGGAGGTGTAGTCTATGAACCCTGTTGGTTTAACTCTTCCAACTCAAAGTCCCATTCTGGTTAAACTCTGCAGCACCTTCCTGGGAGTGACGTCTCCCTCCCCGAGGAGCGAGGGTCCAGACTGAGGGTCAGCAGATGTAGTGCTACTGAGCAGTAACTCTCACCCTTCCAGCTACAAACCTCCCCCGCTAACTAACTCCCCCCCCGCTCCAAACCCTCCACCCGAGCTCAGTTGCACTCACCTGGTGGTAGTTCCTCTCGGGGTCAACGCAGCCGCATTGTTCAAACGGTACGCACCTGTCCCCGCTCAGCACATGGCCGGGATCGCAGACACAGCCCTCGACGCAGGGGTGGGTGCAGTCGTTGGGGGCCGACAGGTCAGTGCAGGACGCAGGGCATGCGTTGCTGCAGGACTCATAGTGACTGCCCGCCGGACAGCTGAGAGCTGTGGGGACAGAGGAAAATCAGTGCAAGGTACTGCAAATGGCTTGTTATTGTCTCATGAAAAGCTTCAACAACCCACAAGGTTCCTTAACGTTGACATAGCTCCCACAGCCAATGACATGTACCTCAAATAGCCTCGAACAGCCAAGTCCAGCTCCCGGACTTCACATGTGGCTTATCCGTTCAAGCCTGGCAGAACCGTTTCTAATGACAGGAGAAGGGGTGAAGGCACCTCACTGGTGCTTTAAAAACAGCTCCTTTGGGCAGATGGGGCTCATCAGCTGAGGTTGGCAGCTCATCTAGGAGAAGGAAAACTCTGATCTCAAATCCCCGCTGCCTTGCAGCTGTACCCACTCATGGGGAAGGCTTGGGGAGTAAACCCCGAGGGAAAAATCCGGAGCTGGACTCCCTAAGGCAGTCCTACATTGAGTTCAATGTTAACTGGCAACTCCCGTGACGCTGCTGGTGCCAAACTGTATTGTTCTGCCGTTCCTTTGGGTTCACCAGAGGCGTGGAGAGGGGAGCCTGCTCTCCGTATTGTACTGACCTGGCTTGTGTACCTAGATCAGGGTCATGTGAAGCCATGGGATCAGGTAGTGGATGGTTGTACGAGCAGCCGGTGCAGATCACAAGTCCTGGTTATGTGACCACTGAGGACAAGCAGACAGTCTCTGAAGAGTATCGATAATGGCTGGGGTCACCCGTCTTGTAAAGACACTGCCCAGGAGAAGGCAATGGCAAACCATGTATAGAAAAATTTGCCAATACCCATGATTGCCCACGTCATACGACATGGCACATAGCAGCAGAACTTTATGGTGTAATATGCAGGAAATGGGAGGATATGGTAGGGGGTTGGATTGGTACCATGGTTTACACCGACGCGGTGAACCGGAGGGCTGTTCCTCCGCTCTACTGTTCCACGTTTCACGGTCTACGATTTGACACTGCATCAGAAGGAGGGTCTGCTAACACTCCCCAAAACAGCTGCGAGCATGGTCCAGCTACTCACGGCAGAAGGTCTTGTTCCGCCAGCTGACAGAAACGCCAGCCTGGGCGCAGGCATCTGCATAGGCCTGCAGGGCAAAGCACAGAGACACCACCTCGTCGTGCGGTCCGCATGACACGTCGTACACACAGTCCTTGAAGTACTGCTCCACAGGAACGCGTTTATTGCACACACGGAAAGGACCTTTGAAACAGAATCGAAAGTAAGTGCTCGAAAAATAATAAACATGCTTGTCGCATTAACAGTAAGGTAGTCTGTTTGCTGTGCTCATGGGAGGGGCCCGTAGAAACAAGACTCAAAATTAAATGCACCATCCTGCTGAGCTGCCTCAAGAGGTGAGTTTTACACTTACGCAATGTCACTAATGGCATAAAATATCCCGGGACAAATGTTTAATTCCTAATTGGTTATGAGAGTATATCCCAACGATCCGGGCATTGGCTGAGTCAGTGTGTTCCCAACGGTCCCAGTGTCTCATTCCCGTAGGATTGAGTCAGTGTACCCCAAGGTTTAGTTTAGGATCCTCACTCTTTGGGACATGCCTTGTCAGGGACCTGTAGATGCACACTCAGCATTTTAGGAACAACCTCTTGCCCTTTGCCATCGGGTTACTGAGTGGTCCATGAACCGATGGACACTACCTCCCTGTTCCCTTTTTGCTCTATTTATTTAGAACGTAGAAGAGTACAGCACAGGAACAGGCCATTCGGCCCACAGTGTTGTGCTGAGCCAGCTAAAAAACCAATCAAAACACCCAGACACTCCTACCCACATCATATCCATAGCCCTCCATCTTTCTTACATCCATGTGCCTACCCAAACGTCTCTTAAAAGCCTCTAATGTATTTATTTGCCTCTACCACCATTCCAGACATCAACCACTCTCTGAGTAAAAAACTTACCCCTCACATCCCCTTTGAACCTGACCCCTCTCGCCTTCAATGAAGGTCCTCTGGTATTAGACATTTCTACCCTGGGAAACAGATACTCTGTTTACTCTACCTATGCCTCTCATAATTCTATAAACCTCTATCAGATCTCCCCTCAGATTCAGCTCCAGAGAAAGCAATCCAAGTTCATCCAGCCTCTCCTGACAGCACATGTCCTCTAAACTAGGAATAGGAAGGATGCAATCACACTGATGGATTCCGCCCCCCCCCCCCAGTAGCCACTGGGACATTGAGGAACAGATACTTAATCAGATTAAACAGTAAAGTAACTTGTTGTATTTTTTTATGTCTTGCATTGTACTGCTGCTACAAAACAACAAATTTCATGACATATGTCCATGAGTTTAACCCTGATTCTGATTTCCTACTGGAATGAGTCAACACACCCCAATGGTTCCCGAGTGCCACATTTCTTTAGGTTCGCGTCAGCGTGAGGACCCTGTAAGATGGAGTCACTGGTTCCAGTGACCCCATCTGTCGAACACCCGTGGGCTAGACGAGGCCCACGTCCCCACTACCATCACCGGCACTGCTCCCGATCTCCCACCTTTCGGGTCTTTGATGAATCCGCAGCTCCAGGGCTCCTTGAATTTGTCGTTGTCACAGTCCAGAGGGGATCTGTCGTGTGTGCACCTGAAAACAACACAGGGAAAATAGTGTTAGAAGCTTTGGGACATGATGGGTGCACATGTTGAAGGGGACTTCGTATGGAACACTCAATGGACATTTGGCTCCCAACCACCAATCAGATCGTGACCATTCCCAACAAGGGCACCAGAGAGTTTTGCGGACCTGGGCGACCTCTTCCAGTTCATCGGTGAAACAGTTTAAGTCTCCTGTTCTCATGTCTCGTTCTGCCTTTTCAAGGTGGCAGGGGTCCTGTCGGAGTCCATGATCTGCAGCTGCGCTCAAACTGTGGCTCTGCATGGCGTTGGCTCTCACACCTCGGAACTCGCCTTGTGGACTGGAAGGCATGCGCTCTCGGGGTGCAGCCCTTTGGATGACCCAGCTTCTTGCCAGTGTCACTGACTGAAGTGTCCCGGGAGATTGTAACATCGAGACAGCAGTGTATGCCGCTGTCGAAAGAAGGCCCTTCAGTCAGGAAAACTCGAATGAGCGTCTCCCCCTTGCTGAGGCAGGAGCAATATCTCTCTCCCTCATCAGAGAGAGAAAGAGAGAGAGGTGTCGTAGTGTTGGGATAGACAGTAGTTTCTGATGGACTCTAGATCACGGTCTTTAGGGGCTTTGTTATTGCTTGTATGGTGGGTGGTGGTGGGGGCGCTGATGGTTTTGCTGGTGCAAGTGGGGGGAGGGGGAGGGTTGATGATTTTGCTTGTGCGTGGGAGGGGGCGAAGTCTTTGGGGTATGTCATTCATACTTTGGGGTTTTTCTTCTGTTTTGTGGACGTCTGTGAAGAGTAAGAATTTCAGGTTGTATACTGTATACATTCTCTGATGTTAAGTGGAACCATTGAAGAGAGATTGTAACCACTTCCCTTGACAACTCCCCCATCAGTAATATGCTGGGATGCAAACCCACAGTTTGCTGAAAGTGGCCCACAAACCTTCAGTGGTTACAATGTCCCTTGTTGCAAATGGTCACTATCTGACTGGTGGTTAGAACTGAATAGGACTTCATTGTCATTGTTCAAGGCAATGAGATGGTGGTGCTACTCCAGTCCGTGCAAAACAGATATTTACAATGCATGCAGTACAGCTCAATTTTAAAAAAGTGACTTTAATAGTCCATAGCACTCAAAGACCATTGGTAAGCCAGAGTGCAGCATTACTCAGCTGCACAACAGCCCTCGGGAAGAAGCTGTTTTTCAGTTTCACTGTCTTGGCTAAGATGTTTCTGTATCTCCTGCCATCTGGCAGGAGATTGAACAGACAGTGTCCAGGATGGGATGGGTCTTTAATGATGTTACGAGTGCACAGTAGGCATTGATAGTTGTAGATTGTCTCCGGGTCTGGTAGCTGTGTCCCGGTGATGTGTTGAGCTGTCTTAATCACCCACTGGAGTGCTTTGTGATCTGTCTTGTTGCAGCTAGAGTCCCACACGGTCATTCCGTATGTCAGTATGCTCTCTACCTCACATCGATAAAAGTTGGCTAGCAATTTTTGGGGCAGATTAGCTCTCCTTAAGCAGCCTTCTCCACTATTACGGTTGTGTTGACGGACCAAGAGAGACATTATTGGGGACCTATGTATGAGGGTTGGGTGGCAGAGCAGAGGTACGTCTCTACCAAAGGAGGTGTAAGGTGCTCCTTTCCTCCACCTGTCTGCAGGTCACCCTTGGGAAAGGTGTAGAACCTGCTTGGCCACCCCCCACCCCCATCCCGATCAGGGTCACATGAGAGCAGGTGGTGGATGGCCGTATGAGCAGCCAGCGAGGCCAAGTCACTGGGTGTTTTTAAGGCAGAGGTTGACAGATTCTAGATTAACCAGGGCATGAAGGGATACGGGGAGAAGGCAGGAGGTTGTGGCTGAGAGGGAAAATGGATCAGCCATGACGAAATGGTGGAGCAGACCCGATGGGCCGAATGGCCTCATTCTGCTCCTATATCTCATGGTCTTATGTCACGTTTTGGTTACGTGACCACTGATGCCAGGCAGACAATCTCTGAAGGGTATTGATAATGACTGGGGGTCACCCGTCTTGTAAAGACGCTGCCCAGAAGAAGACAATGGCAAACCACTTCTGCAGAAAAATTTGCCGAGAACAGCCATGATTGTCCACATCATACGACACGGCACGAAATGATGATGATGGTGAACAATAATAAAGAAATTTGAAATTGAGTACTGGGAGAAATGCTTTCCCTGCCAGGAAAAGGCAGAATAATTCAGCCAAAGCTAAAGATTTGAGAGTGGAATTGAGATGTCTCGCACGTCACACGACACGGCACATAGTGATATGACAAGGTACTTTCAGACTGTATTAGGGACCTGTGTATGAGAGATTTCAGTAACACAGAGCTGGGCTCTGTCACGTCAGTCAGTTTGATTTATAGTCACATACACCAGGGTGCAATGAAACCCCTTGCTTGTGTGAAGCTGAACGATTAAACAGTGTTCATGGTAATAATTTGTACAGCAATAAACTCGACGACGATCACAAAACAGCAGAACGGTGCTGAGATTATGGTGCAATCTGTAGTGGGAAAAGAAAAGCTAAAGTGACGATAACGAAGGATGTAGATTTAAGAGTCTGAGAACATGGCAGCACCATTGGGAAGTGGATGTGAGGGAGGTGGCTGGTTGAGGACTCTGATGCAGCAGGGAAGAAGCTGTTCTTGAGTCTCGATCATTGTCATCATTATGTGCCATGGGTGATCAGGGTCTTTCCATGACCATGATTGTTCTTGGAAAATTGCTCTACAGGAGTGGTTTGCCATTGCCTTCTTCTGAGCAGAGTCTTTACAAGAGGGGTGACCCCAGCCATTATCAATAATCTTCAGAGATTGTCTGTGTGACGTCAGTGGTCACATAACCAGGACTTGTGATATGCACCGGCTGCTCCCATGTCCTTACGTGACCCTGATCGGTGGGGTGGGGGGGGGCGGGCAGCTAAACAGGTGGCACACCTTTCCCAAGGGTGATCCGCAGGCTAGCGGAGGAAGGAGCACCTGACACCTCCTCTGGTAGAGATGCATCTCCAACCCGCCACCTATGAGTCTGGGTATCTGGCCATTCAAGCTCCTTTGGCCAAGGTGCATTCTGCAGATGCTGGAAATCTGAAACAGCACACACAAACTGCTCAGCAAGGTCAGACAGCATCCAGGAGGGGAATGAGCAGTCGACGTTTTGGGCCATGACCCCTCATCAGGACTGGTGATACTGTGCGTCTTCTTGAAGCAGCACTCTGTGAGGATGGACTGAGTTATGTTTATCGCTCTCTGCAGGTTCACACAGTCCAGTTGCTGCCCCTGGCTGAGATGCCCATTGTCACAATACTTTCTATGGTACATCTTTTTCCTAAAGTTGGCATTGCTGGTGGAGGTAGTGGGGACAAGTTCCCACTACCTGTTGAATGCTCCTAATGGTGTGCACTTCAAATAGCCTCTGACAACCAGGTCCTGCTCCTGGCCTTCATGCGTGGCTTAGCTATGAAGCCCGGCGCAATTGTTTCTAGTGACAGGAGAAGGGGCAAAGGTGGGTTACTGGCGATACAATTTGGCACCAGTGGCATTACAGGAGTTGCCTGTCAGAGTTGAGCTCAACGTAGGACTGTCTTAGAGACCCCAGCTCTGGATTTTTCTCTCTGAGTTTATTCCTGAAGCCTTTCTCTTGTGTGGGAATAGCCGCAAGGTAGCAGAGGTTTGAGATCAGAGATTTCCGTCTCCTGGATGAGCTGCTAATCCAGGCTGATGAGCCCCATCTGACTGGTTTTAAGGCGCCTGTAACCCGCCTTTGCCCCTTCTATTGGCAGGATCTGTGGAATCCATTGCCATAGGCGGCTGTGGAGGTCAAGTATTTAAGGCAGAGGCTGATAGATTCTTAAATAGTCAGGGCACGAAGGGATATGGGGAGAAGGCAGGAGATTGGGGCTGAGAGGGAAATGGATCAGCCATGATGAAATGGCGGAACAGACTTGATGGGCCAAATGGCCTAATTCTGCTCCTATATCTTATGGTCTTAATTAAGCAGTAAAGCTTCTGAAGGTTACTGGGTAGATTATTGGCTGTAATTTTTCCTTGAGCTCAGGGTGATGAACAGATCTAGTGGAGGACCTTCAATCCACACAATGAGGAGGCGGGCTTCTTATATTTATTAGGAGTCCTAAAAGCATCTGGATTTGAAAATGCAGCATCTGCCAGGCTGATCTCTGATAAGTAAATTAAAAACTGCACTTACTGTGTAGAGGTTCCTGGCACCAGCCAGCTGGCTCCAAAATCTTCAAAGCTGCCAGCGTCCTGACCGTCAGGCGTGTGTTTGTCATCGGATGTGATCCCATTGTAGTTTCCTGCATTCACAGCATAATAAGATATCAAATGCTACGGGAGATGGTCATTTGGCCCTTTCAGTCTGTCCTATCCACTTCACTGCAGCTTGTAATACTTTATCCCGCAGTCTGACATTGTGTTTATTTATTGAGTCACACCGCGCCGCCCATCAACTGTCCCCCTTCCACCCCCACCCCACCCCGATATAACCCTAGCCTAGTCACAGGACTATTTACAATTAGCCTGCCAATCGGTACGTCCTTGGGTTGTAGCTGGAAACTGGAGCACCCAGAGTCACGGGGAGAACGTACAATTTCCTTACAGGCAGTGGCGGGAATTGAACCCAGTACTGTAAAGCATCGCACTGCCGTACCTCGTACTACTTCAGTGCACCTTTATTGTGAATTGGTCCATAAGGATTGTATGCACAACATCTAGTTCATCATGAACACAAAAGATGTTGTATATTCTGTCTGGTTAGCCCCAACCTGACGGCATGAATATCGATTTCTCTAACTTCTGGGAATTTCTGCCCCTTCCACCCCGACCCCACACCTTCTGTCTTTTTTCCATTCCCCATTCTGGTTCCCCTCTCAACCCTTCTCTTCTCCCTCTGGTGCCCCTCCTCCTTCCCTTTCTCCCATTGTCCACTCTCCTCTCCTATCAGATTTCGTTTTCTTCATCCCTTCAACTCTTCCACCTATCACCTCACAGCTTCTTACTTCAGTAACCCCTCCCACACTCAAACTTCCCTCTCACTTGGTCCTACCTATCACCTGCCAGTTTGTCCTCTCCCCTCCCCCTCCCCCACCTTCTTATTCTCGTTTCTGCCTCCTTCCTTTCCAGTCCTGAAGAAGGATCTCAGGCCAAGACTTCGACTGGTTATTCCCCTCCGTAGGTGCTGCCTGACCTGCCGAGTTCCTCCAGTACTCTGTGTGTGTTGCTTCCCTTTTTCTTTGAACCTCGGTACGTGTTACAATAATAAATCAAGAAACTACAGAGAGTTGTGGACACAGCGTGGTATATCACAGAAACCAGTTTCCTCTCTGTGGATTCTGTCTACACTTCCCGCTACCTCAGTAAATCAGCCAGCCTAATCAAAGACCTCACCCACCCCGGACAGTCTCTCTTCTGCCCTTTCCCATCGGGCAGAAGATACAAAAGCCTGAAAGTACAAACCACCAGGCTCAAGGACAGTTCTACCCCACTTTTACAAGAGAACTGAACAGTCCCCTAGTATTATAAGATAAGAACATAAGATTCCACAGATTCACCACTTTCTGGCTAAAGAAATTCCACCTCATCTGTGTTCAAAATGGACGTCTCTCTATTCTGAGTCCTACACTTCCCCACCATAGGAAACATCTTCTCTTTGGGCCAGGGGTTCCCAACCTGGGGTCCACAGAACCCTTGCTTAATGGTGGGGCCCATGACATAAACAAGGTCAGGAGCCCCTGGTCTAGGCCTTTCAATATTTGATAGGTTTCAATGAGATCCCCTCTCATTCTAAGTTCCAGTGAAAACAGGCCCAGGACCATCAAATACTCCTCATATGACAAGCTTTTCATTCCCAGAGTCATTCTTGCAAATTTTCTCTGAACCCTCTCCAACGTCAGCACATCCTTTGTTCCAAACCTGCTCACAGTACTCCAAGTAAGGCCTTGCCAGCGCCTTATAAAGCCTCAGCCTTGCATCCTTGCTTTTGGGCTCAAAGCTAAAGGATGTGCTGGCATTAGAGAAGTTTATGAGAAAGATCCCAGAAATTTGTGACCCCAGCCATTACCAATACTCTTCAGAGATTGCCCGCCTGGCACCAGTGGTCGCAAAACCAGGACTTGTGATAGGATGTAGTTTTGAGGTTTTATAAAGTACTGCTGAGGCCTCACTTGAAGTATTGTGAACAGTTCTAGGCCCTTTATCCAAGAAAGGATGTGCTGAAACTGGAGACGGTTCACGAGTATAATCCTGGGAATGAAAAGGTTAATGTATGAGGAGCATTTAATGGCTCTAGGTCTGTACTTATGGGAGTTTAGAAGAATGAAAGGGGATCTCTTTGAGACCTAAAATATATTGAAAAGCCTGGATAGAGTGGATGTGGAGAAGATATTTCCCATAGTGGAGGAGTCTAGGACCAGAGTACACAGTCTCAGAACAGAGAGATGTCCATTTAGAACAGAGGTAAGGAGCAATTACTTTAGCCAGAGGGTGAAGAAATTAGGAATTCATTGTGATAGATGGCTGTAGAGGCCAAGTTATTGTGTATATTTAAAGCGGAGGTTAACAGGTTCTGGATTAATAAGGGCATCAGAGGTTACGGGGAGAAAGCAGGAGAATGGGTTTGAGAGGGATAATAAATCAGCCATGATGGAATGGTGGAGCAGACTCGATGGTCTAATTCTGCTCCAATTTCTTATGGTCTTTTTGCAATAAGCATGGCAGAAGACCATAAAGAATTTCAGGGTTGTATGTGGTGCCATGTAGTCTGAGCTTTGGCTTTGAACTGTTGTGATTTAACCCTTCGGCAAAGCAGCAGGTGGGAGGGCACATTTGCCCACGAAGCTTACCACAGAGACCACAGAGGTGTCCCGCGTAGGATGATGGGACGGTGAGGTCAACACGGTGGTTCCCGTCATAGCGCACCCTCAGGCCGAACGCAGTCTCCAGTGAGACATAGCCCCCACTGATGCGAATCTGCAGCTTGTCTTCCAGAAAGATGGGGGGGTGCACCAACTTCCCTTCCACCTGTAAGAACACCATTAGATTTCAAGACAGGGGAAATACTGGAACACTCAGCAGGTCAGGCAGCTTCCATAGAGGGGGGTACAGCCAATGCTCCCTCTCAGAGAGTGAACAGTACTGTGAAAATGTCTTAGGCTCTTATATATCAACGTGGAGTGGAGAGCGAGTTTGTAAATCTGGCAGGAGCAAAGGATGTTGGGAATGGTGAGGTTTGAGCACTGCAGGAGGGGTGTGGGTCAGGTGGCAGAGAAGGAGTGTCAGGAGCGGAGGGGAGTGGGGGAGCAGACACACCCAGCCCTGAGGCACCAGGCAAGGTCACTTGATTCCAAACAATTGGTTTATTGATCATTACAGAATGTCTCTGGTGCTTCCCGCTCCCTCCCCTCTCCCTTCCCCTTTTCCCAACCATGATTCCCCTCTCCCTGACCCCTTCCCACTCTCAGTCCACAATAGAGACCCATGTCAGAATCAGGTTTATCATCACTCACATATGTCATGAGTTTTGTATTTTGTGGGGGGGGGGGGGTGGCATCTGTACAATGGAATACATACAATTACTACAGTAGTGAGCACCCTAGCTATATAAATGTGTGCTTAAGAGTTCTGCACAGTACTGTAAATCAGGGGTCCCCAACCTTTTTTGCACCGCGGACCGGTTTAATATTGACAATATTCGACCGGACCGGCCGACCCGGGGGGGGGGGGGGGGGGCGGTGTTCAAGTAGGGTTAAACTCAACATGTTTTTTACAGTTAAGGTTGCCAACTTTCTCACTCCCAAATAAGGGACAAAAGTAGCAGTCAAATCCCAGGACACTTTACCCCAGGAAAGACTACCATGACCACGAAGCCTTGCGCGGGCACCTGTGTGCGCATGTGTGTACGTGCTGATTTTTTCCCCCACAAATCGGTTTTGCCTTCATCTTCCCAACAACACTGTACATACATTTTTTCTACATTTATATAGGCTGTGTATTTATGATATCATTCCTGCTTTTACTATAAGTTAGTGTTATTTATTTTTGGTTTTATGTGTTATTTGGTATGATTTGTTAGGTTATTTTTTGGGTTAGGAACGCTCAAAAATTTTTCCCATATAAATTAATGGTAATTGCTTCTTCACTCCACACCATTTCGGCATGAAAGGTTTCATAGGAACGCTGTACCTTAGCGGGGGAAAATACGGGACAAGGGCGGTCCCGTATGGGACAAACCAATTTAGCCCAATATACAGGATGTCCCGGCAAATACGGGACAGTTGGCAACCCTATGTTCAAGTTCAACAGTGCGTGACAGGGAATGAGGAAAGGTGCAGCTGACTCATATCGTTTCCTCGCGGCCCGGTAGCACATGCTTTGCGGCCCGGTGGTTGGGGACCGCTGCAGTGAAATGGTGCGTATGAACAGTGCCACCTACTGACTAACCCCCTCATCGTGGGTCACCTGTCACCTGTCACCTGCTGGTTTGACCATAACTTGCTCACCTGGGAAGCAGGGAAGGTCACGGCGTCGGACAGCAGGGAAACAGCCCTTTCAGCCCAATTCGTCCATGCCAGCCATCAACACTTACCCCATTTGCCAGCTCCTCATTAGGAACTTGAGGAGGTTCGGTATGTCACCAGAGACTTAGCAAGTAGCTACAGATGTATCGTGTTGTGCATTCTGACTGGTGGCAAGACAGCCTGCTAGTGAGGCTCCAGTGTGCAGGTCACAGGAGTCTGCAGAAGGTTGTTTACCCAGCCAGTTCCTTCATGAGAACAACCCTCCCACTCTCGAGAAAGCCTTCAAAAGGCACTTTCTCAAGCAGGTGGCATCCATCATAAGGGCCCTCATCATCTGGGACATGCCCTCTGCTCATTACTACCATCAGAGAGAAGATACTGGAGGCTGAAGACACACACTCAACGTTCTTGAACAGTTTCTTCTCCTCCGTTATCAGACACCTGAATGCTTCATGAACCCATCAACACTTGAGCACTGCTACACTTCCTTCCGCAACGCTTACAAAGCTCTCCTTCGACCAGCTTTTGGAAAATCAGATCACTCTTCGATCCTGCTTTTGCCGACGTACAGGCAGAAGCTGAAACAGGAGGCGGCCATAGTTTAAACCGTCCACTGTTGGTCCAACCAATCGGCCTCCATGCTGCAGGACTGCTTCGATGACGTCAACTGGAATGTCCTCCATGATGAGGATGTCTCCGAGTTCACCGATGGAGTCATGTGCTTCATCTGGAAGTGCATTGACAATGTTGTTCCCCAGAAGTCAGTCAGGGTATTCCTGAACCAGAAACCCTGGATCAATAGTTCCGTGCGAGCAGCACTTACTGCACAACATTGAGCTTACATCGCTGGCGATCAACTAGAGCTCAAGAAAAGCAGCTACGATCTGTGCAAAGCTACCAAGGCTGCGAAACAACAATATAGGGAGAAGACTGAGTCAAGATTCACAACGAACAGCACACATGACTTGTGGTGAGGGCTGCATACCATCACAGACTTCAAAGCCAAACGTCGTGGTGCCACCAACATCGCGGCCTCTCTCCCTGATGAGCTCAATCGCTTTTACGCTCGGTTCGATGTCACTAACTCTAAGCCTCCAAGGAAAGGCACCACTACAACCTGCAACCCGGTCATCTCTGAGGCTGAGGTACGCAGATGTTTCCAACGAATGGACAGTCACAAGGCTGCGGGACCGGATGGCATCCCAGGGTGGGTACTCAGGATGTGCGCAGCACAACTGGCAAGTGTGTTTACTGACATTTTTAATCTCTCTCTCTCCCAGTGTAGAGCGCCCTCCTGCTTCAAATTATCCACCATTGTCCCTGTACCTAAAAAGACCAAGGTAACATGCCTGAACGACTGATGTCCTGTTGCACTCACAAATACCTTGAGAGACTGGTCAAGGATTACATCTGAAGCTTGCTACCACCCAAACTGGACCCCTTACAATTCACCTGCCAACACAACCAATCGGCAGACAATGCAATAGCCACTGCTCTACATACCTTCTGGAGAAGAAGGATACTTATGTGAGAATGCTGTTCTTGGACTACAGTTCAGTGTTCAACACCATAGTTCTATCCAGGCTCAACAAGAAGCATAGAGACCTTGGCCTTGACCCTGCCTTGTGCAGCTGGATCCTGGACTTTCTGTCAGATCGCCGGCAGGTGGTAAGAGTGGGCTCCCTCACCTCTACTCCTCTGACTCTCAACACAGGAGCCCCTTAGGACTGTGTACTGAGTTCCCTCCTTTACTCCCTGTATACCCATGACTGCATCACCACGCACAGCTCCAATCTGTTAACTAAGTTTGCTGACGACACTACATTGATTGGCTTTATCTCAAACAATAATGAGGTGCCCTACAGGGAAGAAGTCATCTCTCTGACACAGTGGTGTCAAGAAAACAACCTCTCCCTCAATGTCACGAAAACAAAGGAGCTGGTTGTGGATTACTAGAGGAATGGAGATAGGCTAACCTCTATTGACATCAATGGATCTGGGGTTGAGGGGGTAAACAGCTTCAAGTTCCTCAGCATCCACATCACTGAGGACCTCATGTGGTCTGTACACACCAGCTGTGTGGTGAAAAAATCACAACAGTGCCTCTCTCATCTCAGACAATTGAGGAAGTTTGGTATGGGCCCCCATATCCTCAGAACTTTTTACAGGGGCACAATTGAGAGCATCCTGACTGGCTGCATCACTGCCTGGTATGGGAACTGTATCTCCCTTAATCGCAGGACTCTGCAGAGAGTGGTGCGGACAGCCCAGCACATCTGTAGTTGTGAACTTGCCATGATTCAGGGCACTTACAAGGACAGGTGTGTAATAAGAGCCTGTAGGATCATTCGGGACCCAGGCCATCTCAACCACAATCTATTCCAGCTGCTACCATCCCGGAAACGGTACCGCAGCATAAAAGCCAGGACCAACAGGCTCCGGGACAGCTTCTTCCACCAGGCCATCAGACTGATGAACTCACGCTGATCTGAGTGTATTTCTATACTACATTGACTGTTCTATTTATTATAAATCATTATAAATTACTATGATTGCACATGGCACATATGGATAGAGACATAACATAAAGATTTTTACTCCTCATTTATGTGAAGGATGTAAGAAATAAAGTCAATTCAAATTCATCATCTTGTCCACCTTGGTGATTCAAGCTCTTGTTAAGATAGCGGTACCATAGTGTAGGGGTTAGCACAACACTTTACCGTACCAGCGGCCCGGGTTCAATTCCTGTCACTGCCTGTAAAGAGTTTGTACATTCTCCGCATGACCACGTGGGTTTTCTCCATGTGAAACTAAAACTAGAGGTCACAGGTATAGGATGAAAGGGGAAATCTTTAAGGAGAACCTGAGGGGGAGCTTCTTCACAGAGGGCAGCAAGAGTATGGATCGAGCTGCCAGCACAAGGGGTAGATGCAGGTTCAGTTGTGAATTTGGATAAATTTGGAGGGTATGGTCCAGGTGAAAGGTGGATGGGACCAGGCAGAAGGAAAGGCTGGCCAAAGATGAGCCAAAGGCCCTGTTTCTGTGCTGTAGTGTTCTAAGACTCCAAGAACCATCTCCACCACTAGTGTCCCGGAGCCCCCCCAGCCAAAACAGTCAACCTGCCCGCTGTGGGATCTTGCTGTGTGACAGATTGTCACAGGCGGGGGGTGGGGGGAGGGTTGTAAACTGGCACTAGGCCTTTCAGAAGGGGATCCGAAGGCACAGAGTAGGTACGGAGATCTGGGGGGAGAAGAATGGTTGGCGCTCATGGGGACCATGGCAATACTCACGATGACCTGTCGGCCCTTTGCCAGGGTGACATTATAGTCGTAGACGTCCACATGGACAGCTTTGACGTAGGAGACCCGGGTGTTCCTTCCCCGGTGCTCATTGCTGGTTTCCACGTTGAAGTGTGGCAGGTCTGGGATGGGGCTGCAGGGCTTGGAGAAGGTGTAGGTACAATTTCCCATGAAGTCGTAGTAGACCTTGTCGAATGTCCTGTAGTGAGGGTCCCCAGAAGCAGAGCACATCTCACGGCCTGCAACGAAGCATCAGAACATGGAGTCAGTCCACTCAAGCCAAGACCATAAATACAACCATTAGAATTTTGAGGAGATTTGGTTTCTCACTAAAGGAGCCATGCCTCAGAAAGGCAGCATCCATCTTAAGGACTCCCATCACCCAGGACATTGCTACCATCAGGAAGGAGGTTCTGAAGGCACAAACTCAGCTGTGCAGGAATGGCTCCTTCCCTTCTGCCATCGAACTTCTGAATAGACTTTAAATCCGTGAACTCCACCTCACTAACAAGAGAAAATCTGCAGATGCTGGAAATAAAAGTAATACGCACAAAATGCTGTTGGAACCCAGCAGGCCAGGCAGCATCTATGGAAAAGAATAAACAGTCGATGTTTTGGGCCGAGACCCTTCATCAGGACTGAAAAAAAAGAGACGAAATCGGAGTAAGAAGGTGGGGGGAAGGGAGAGAGAAGTACAAGGTAGTAGGTGATAGGTGAAACTGGGAGAGGGGGAGAGGTGACGTAAAGAGCTGGGAAGTCGATTGGTGAAAAAGATGAAGGGCTGGAGGAGGGGGAATCTGATAAGAGAGGGAAGGGGGAAGAGCACCAGAGGTGATGGGCAGGTAAGGAGATAAGGTGAGAGAGGAAATGGGAATGGGAAGTGGTGAAGGAGATGGGGGGACAATTGAGAACTGGAAGATTAAGAAATCGATGTTCACGCCATCAGGTTGGAGGCCACCCACACATGGCAGCTTGCTACTTCCTCGGTACTTTATATTTTCTCTTTTAGCACTGCCCGGTATGGCGGCTCCAAGAGCAAGAGGCAAGAGGCTGTGGATGGTAATAGACTCAGCCAGATCCATCATGGACATAACCCTCCTCACCATCAAGAACATTTTCAGTGGAAGGGAGGGGTTGGTAACTCATGACAGCGGCATCCATCATGAAAGATCCTCACTACCCGGGACATGCCCTTTTCTTGCCAGTACAATCAGGGAGGAAGAACAGGTGCCTGCAGACTTACCTCAATGTTTTAGGAAGAGCTTCTTCACTTCCACCATAAGATTTCTGAATGCTCCACAAGTCCGTGAACACTGCCTCATTAATCGTCTTCTGCACCATTTATATATTTTTGTAACTCATAGTATTTTTTTTAATGTCTTGCACTCTCCTGCTGCCGCAAACCGACAAATTCGACGGCATATTCCCTCTATAAGACAAATTCCCCTTATCTAAGAAAGGACGCGTTGACATTGGAGAGGATTCAAAGGGGTTTACAAAAATGATTCTAGGAATGAAAGGCTTATCATATGAGGAGCATGTGATGGCTCCGGGCCTGTACTCTCTGGAAATCAGAACAATGAGGTGGGATCTCACTGAAAATTATTGAATGTTGAAAGGCCTAGATAGGGTGGATGTGGAGAGAATGTTTCCTATGGTTGGGGAGCCTAGGATCAGAGGGCACTGCCTCAGAATAGAGGGACACTCATTTAGAATGGAAGGAATTTCTTTAGCCAGAGAGTGGTGAATCTGTGGAATTTGTTGCCACAGGCTGCTGTGGAGGCCAAGTCATTGAGTGTGTTTAAAGTAGAGGTTGATAGCTTTTTGTTTAGTCAGGGTGCGAAAGATTACAAGGAGAAGACAGGAGATTGAGGTTGAGAAGGAAATGGTCAAATGGTGGAGCATCGTCGATGGACTGAATGGCTTAATTCTGCTCCAATGTCTTATGGTCTTATGGTCAGTCTGCCAGCAATAATAAATCTCTTTCTGATTCTACTGGATCTGTGGGTTGGGGAGAGGCAATCTCCCTTGCTTCTGCAAAGGTCTTTGCCCAATGTCATTCCCTCAACATCTGCATTCTCTTCCTCTCCCACCACCGGTTACCCACCATGCTTCAGAACGGAAGAAAATATGGTCCCTCAAGTCTGGCCCTGCCCTTGCACTTTGCTGTGGCTGAGTTGCTCCAGGTCTTGTTCCCCTCTCCAATTCTCCTTCCAGCTCCCTGCCCACATTCCCAGACCTTTTCTCCTGTTCCTCATCTCTGTGCCCATGTTCTCAGATCCGTATCGATGTTCCAACTCACGTCCACATTCCCCGAACCTTCCTTCACGTTCCCAACCTTATCCACATCCCCTTTCCCAACCTTATCCACATCCCCTTTCCCCTTCCATTTACATTCCCATATCCGTGCCCACGTTCCCAAGCCGTGCCCATGTTCCCCATCTCCGTGACCCTTTGCCCACTCTGTTCACATTCCCAGACCTGTACCCACGTTCCCAGAATTTTGATCCAATCCCTGTAGTTTAATTCCCCAGTTCCCTGTCCACGCTCCCCAAATCCCCATCATTTAGACTCCCAGAATCCCAGCCCTGTGCCCATATTGCTGGAAAGTGCTCACCTTTGGGATGACAGCCGTAGACCCCATCCTGCAGACCGCACGTTTCCAAATCTGAGCATTTGGTTTTCGTACAATTCACATGTTCGGGGCTGATGCAGGTGCAGATCTCTGAACATCCGGGCATGTACCAGAATTCGTTGATCTAGGGATGGATGGTTGGAGAGAGACCCTTGTCACTCATCACTCCTGCTGTTACCCCCCCCCAATCAGCCCCTCCTGTCTCCCACCCCACCCCTCCACCCCTGCGAGCTTCTGCACCCATGGGCGCACATGACCCAGTTTACCCTTCCCCACCCCAAGTGGAGCGAGCCCACAGGATGGCCAGCATGCACCAGCTCTTCGACTGCAGAAGGCACCATAGCCAGGCACTCCCAGGTGGCATCCCAGTCCCATCCTCCAGCTCTCAGAAGGGTAGAGGGGGAAAGGATTTTGAAGCCCGTCCCATCACTATAAGAGAAGAGGTGGAATGTTGATTGGGAGATTGGATTCCATTGTCCTCCACATAGAATGGTTCAGTACTGAAACAACCAGGAAGGTCAAGCACATGAGAGGGGTGACATAGGACATCAAGCTTTACAGCATAGTACAGGCCCTTCAACCCATCGTGCTGTAACACCCTTTCCCTACTCCACAATCATTCTAACTCTTCCCTCTTGCCCAGCCCACAATCGTCCATTTTTTCTTTCTCCCACACACCTATCTAAGAGCCTCTGAAACATACCAGACTCTACTACCACCCCCAGTAGTGCGTTCCGCGCACTCCACCAAAAGAAAGCTATCTCTGATATCTCCTCTAAACTTTCCTACAGGCAGCTTCCAGGGGTCCCAACCTGGGGGTCCACGAACCCCTTGCTTAAAAAAAGGCGGGAACACCTTAAGAGGTGTCTTCTGGTGTTGGCCATTTCTTTCCGCTCTGGGGAAAAGACGTTGGCTGTCCACTCTTTCTTTGCCTCTTGTCAAGTCACCTCTCAGGCTCCTTCACCCCAAAACAGGAGAAGAATTAGGCCTTTCAGCCCATCAAGTCTGCTCTGTTATTCAATCATGGCTGATAGCTTTTCATTCAACCCCATTCCCCTCCTCAAAACCCTTAACCCTGTTACCAATCAAGAACCTACTGTCCACGGCCTTAAATATACACAATGACTTGGCCTCCACAGTCATCTGTGGCAACAAATTCCATGGTTCTAAAAGGGCATCCCTTTATTCTGAGGCTGTGCCCTCTGGTCCTAGACTCTCCCACTGGTGGAAACATCCTGTCCACATCCACTCTACCCAGACTTTCCAGTATCCAAGACGTGTTGACAAGTTTCCTGCCTTATCCTTCTGAGCTCCACCGAGCAGAGACCCAGAGACATCAAACCCAGCTCACACCATTAACCCTTTCATTTCCAAGATAATTCTCGTCAACCTCCTCCGGACGCTCTCCAGCCGGCTCATCTTGTCTGAGATAAGGGGCCCAAAATTGCTCACAATATTCCAAATGCAATCTGACCAGTGCCTCATAAAGCCTTGGAAGTCCATCCTTGCTTATATTCTAGTCTTCTCAAAAAGAAAGCTAACATCGTGTTTACCTTCCTTACTACTAACTCGACCTGCAAGTTAACCTTAAAGGAAGGCTGAACCCATGTCTTTTGGCATATCCAATTTCTGCATTTTCAACCTATTCAGAAAATAGTTTTCACCTTTGTTCTTCTAGCCAAAGTACACAGCCCTACACTTCCCACGCTGGATTCCATCTGCCACTTTCCTAGTGCATCCAAGTCCTCTGCAGTCTCCTTGTCTCCTTGATACCACTTGCCACTTGTTCCCTCCTGCTATCCTGGCCACAACACCATGGGTTCCTTCATCCAGATAGGACTGCAGAATTAGGCCATTTGGCCCATCGAGTCTGTTGCACCATTTCATCATGGCTGATCCATTTTCCCTCTCTGCCCCAATTTCCTGTCTTCTCCCTGTATCCCTTCATGTCCTGACTAATCAAAACTCTATCAACCTCTGCCTTAAATATACAAAAAGACTTCTGCGTCCTCTGGTCTTAGACTCTCCACCATAGGGAACCTCCTCTCAACATACACTCTATCGAGACCTTTCAACATTCAATAGGTTTCAATGTCACCCCTCATTCTTCTGAATTCCAATGAATCGAGCCCCAGAGCCATCAAACGCTCCTCATGTGACAAGCCTTTCAATCCCAGAATCATTCACATGAACCTCCTTTGAACCCTCTCCTGTTTCAGCACATCTTTTCTTAGATAAGGGGCCCAAAACTGCTCGCAATACTCCAAGTGAGGGCACCACTATGTGCCGGCAGCCATCTTGAAAGGCTCCTTTTACCCCCACTCTCAGGCTTCTGCTAGTCTGCCAATCTTCTATCTATGCTAGAACCTTGCCTCTGACACTGTGGGCTCCAGATAAGGAGGGGATTGGGATGTCCCTCACTTCAGTGACACAGTGCGGGGGTGGGGGTTGGTTTCAGCTGGACTGATAAAGCTACTCACCATGTGATAGTCGCCCTGGTCGTCGGTGCAGCCACAGTCAGACAGAGGGACGCACTCCGTGTCACTGAGGACGTACCCCGAGTCACACGCGCACCCCTCTACGCACTTGCTCTGGCACCCGCCCCCGCTGGGCTGGGTGCAGGTCACAGGGCACAGGCTGACGCAGAGATCGTAGTGTGAGTTGGGCGGGCAGTCTGGAGCTGAGACAGAACAGAATGCGATCAGTTTCTGAAGCAGGAAGTACAGAGAGCTAAGGGCCTACATGCACTTGAGAAGGCAAGGGCGGATTAGGGCTAGGCAGTGCAGGTTCGCCGTGGAAAATTGTTTCTCACCAATAAGGTAATGAGAGGCATAGAGAGAGTAGGCAGCCAATATCTTTTCCCAGGGTCAGAATGTCTAAGACTTTATGTGAAAGGAATAATTTCCAAAGAGATGTGTGGTAAATTACAGGGAGAGTGGTGGGTGCACTGCCAGGGGTGGTAGAGGAGGCAGAGAAAATAGGAGCATTTTAGAGGTTGTAAGAAAGATTTATGAACATTTACCAGGACGTTGCTTGGATTTGGCACGTGAATTACAAGGAGAGGTTGTGTAGACTTTGCAAAGGCTTTGGAGAGAGACAAGAAGAATTTTACCAGGATGCTGATGAGAGGGCATGCACTATAATGAGACATTGGACAGACTTTTTGTTGTTTTCTCTGGAGTGGTGGAGGCTGAGAGATCAGATAGCAGCTTATAATGTTAGGAGAGGCACAGAGTAAAGTAGACACCCGGTATCTTTTTCCCAGGGTCAAAATTTAAGGTTAAAGTTCAAACTTCAATGTAAATTTGTATCAAAGTACACACACACACACACACATATTTTTTTTCAACAAATACTCAATAAATCTATGGAATAATAACCATAACAGAATCAATGAAAGACTGCTCAACTAGGGTGTTCAACCAGAGTGCATAAAACAAACTGCGCAAATACTAAAAGAAAGAAATAATAATAATAAATATATAAGCAATAAATATTGAGAATATGAGATGAAGAGTCCTTGAAAGTGAGTCCATAGGTTGTGGGAAGAGTCCAGTGATGGGGCGAGTGAAGTTATCCCCTCTGGTTCAAGATCCTGCTGGTTGAGGAGTAATAATCGTTCCTGAAACTGGTGGTGTGGGTCCTGAGGTTCTTGTACCTTCTTCCTAATGGCAGCAGTGAGAAGATGGCCTGGTTGGTGGGGATCTCTGATGATGGACGTTGCTTTCCTATGACAGTGTTTCATGTAGATGCGCTGAATGGTGGGGAGGGCTTTACCCATGATGTACTGGGTAAGTTCAAAGGAAATGTGTGGGGCAAATTTATTTATTTATTTATTTATTTATTTTTACCTGGGATGTGCTGTCAGAGGTGGTGGTGGAGGCAGATACAATATAAATATTTTGGACTCTTGACCTCACAATCTTCCTCGATATGATCTTGCACCTTATCATTTGCCTGCACTTTCTCTGTAACTGTTACACTTTAATTTGCATAGTTATTGTTTTAACTTGTTCTACCTCAATGCACTAAATGAATTGATCTGTATACACAAGGCTTCCACTGTATCTTGGTACATGTGACAATAATAAACCAATACTAATATCAAGGTGACCAAGAGGATGGATGAGGGAAGGGTGGTAGAAGTTGTCTATAAAGACTTTAGCAGGATTACCACTTGGTACGCTCATCCTAAAAGTTACGCGTACAGCACGCTGGAGGAACTCAGCAGGTTGGGCAGCATCCGTGGAAATGAACAGTCAATGTTTCGGGCCGACTTGCTGAGTTCCTCCAGCGTGTTGTGCGCATTGCTTCGACCCCAGCATCTGCGGAGTATTTTGTGTTTACCATCCTAAAAGTTAGATTGGATGGACCCAGTGTAAGCTAGACAAGTGGACATAACATTGGCTTGACTGTCACGGACAATGGGTGGTAACGGAGGGTTTTCATTCAGACTGGAAGCCTGTAGCGAGCAGACTCTGGACTTCACAATCTACCTCGTTATGATCTTGCACCTTATTTGGTTGAGGTTTTTTTTGAACTTTTGACCTCACAATCTATCTTGTTGTGATTTTGTAACTTATTGTCTGCCTGCACTGCACTTTCTCTGTAGCTGTTACACTTTATTCTGCATTATTATTGTTTTTCCTTGTTCATCCTCAATGCACTGTGTAATGATCTGATCTGTATGAACAGCATGCAAGACAGGTTTATCACTGTATCTCGGTACAGGCGACAATAAACCAATTCTAATTCCAATTGTGCTGCAGGAGTCGGCGGTGGGTTCGATGCTGTTTATATTAACGATTTGGACGACAATGAGGATGACGTGGTTAGTCCGCTTGTAGATGACACGGTTCCTGAAGCAGACGCCAGGCAAGGTCACTTGCCTCCAAATATGTGTTTCATTGATCATTATAGAATGTCTCTCTGGTGCTTCCTGCTCCCTCCCCTCTCCCTTCCCCTTTTCCAAACCACGATTCCCTGCCCCCTTCCCACTCTCAGTCCACAATAGAGACTTATACCAGAATCAGGTTTATCATCACTCGCATATGTCATGAAATTCATTTTTTTTGGAGCAGCAGTACAGTGTAGTACATAAAATCATTACTATTATAGTATGCCTAAGACTTTTTACATAGTATTATATATATATATAACTACTATATAATAGAACTATATATAGTACTACTATATATTCTTATTATAATTTTGTAGTAATTTGTATGTATTGCACTGTGCTGCTGCAGAACAACAAATATCATGACATATGTTAATGATAATAAACCCGATTCTGATTCTTGCTAAACTTACATTGAACTTTTTTGGAAGTGAACCTTGTGTATCTGATGCTATGTGGCTATGTAACATTTTCACTGCACCTGTGCACACATGCGCACACACATGATAACAAAGTTGACGTTGACTTACCACAGAAGCCAGGGGTTCGCCAGTTGTCAACGGTTGCCCCTGCGGATTGGCAAGCATCTGTGTAGGCTTGCAGATGGTCACAGAGGGGGTCTTGGAGCCCCTGGAACTGGCACATGTCATACACGCAGTTGTCAAAGTAGGGTTTGGGATCCACGACATGGATGTAGTTTCTGCAAAACAGAACAAACTTTTATCCTGGGCTCATCCCAAACACACATAAAAAGCTGGAGGAACTCAGGAGGTCAAGATGCATACAGTTCTGGTCACCCCATTATAGGAAGGATGTTCAGGCTCTAGAGGGGCTGCAGAAGAGGTTTACCAGGATGCTGCCTGGTTTAGAGGGTGTGTGCTATCATGACCTCCAAGAGGACCACAAAGTTGTCATTGGACTTGGAGGTTTGCATGCCTCAGTGACCCAGAGAGCTATATTAGCTGGAGTCAGGGCTTTATGCTTTGGCTCTTGGTAGAGTCACCCATGCCGAGCAGGTCAAAGGGTAGAGGCCAGACTAAGAGTGGTCCTCCAGTCCTCCAGGTTCGGGGGTTCAGCTCAAGGTTAACAACCCTGACTGGTCAAACAAAATTGTTATGGAAACAGCAATGAAGAATCCTTCTACATCTGAGTGTGATGGTATTCCTGAGTCTCCACCCGGGACTTGCATGACTGACAGTAGTGAAAACTGAGAGGAAGCTACTGACACGATGAAGGAAGCCCTGAACACCACCAGAGATGGAGGACCTTTATTGCTGCCCCAACCGCCAGCAGGAGTATCTTCTTCCCCGGGTAAAAATGTCTAATACCAGAGGGCATACATTGAAGGTGAGAGGTGGTAGGTTCAAGGGGGATGTTTTTTTACTCAGAGTGGTGGATGCTTGGAATGCGCTGTCTGGTACGGTGGTAGAGGCTTTTAAGAGATGTTTGGATAAGCACATGGATGTGAGGAAGATGGAGGGATAAGGCCTCAAGGTAGGTAGGAGGGATTAGTGCTTGGATGTTTTTGATTTACTTTTTAGCTGGTTCGACACAACACTGTGGGCCAAATGGCCCGTTTCTGTGCTGTGCTGTTCGATGTTCTATGGAGAGGAATAAGCAGTCGATGTTTCGGGCCGAGAGCCTTCATTGACCCAGTCGCCTGGGTACACAGTTCTCCAACTTATCAATAACATGGGGCCCACCTGGTTAAATCGATTAATCACATTTACTGAGGTACAGTAGAAGTATACCATCCATACAGATCAATTCATTACAACAGCATATTGAGGTCATACAAGGGAAAACAGTAACAGAATGCATAATCAAAGTATTGAGTACCAGAGATGGGACATTATGTTGAAGCTGTATAAAACTTTGGTGAGGCCTATTTTGGAGTATTGTGTGCAATTTTGGTCATCTACCTACAGGGAAGATGTAAATAAGGTTGAAAGAGTACAGAGAAAATTTACAAGCATGTTATTGGGTCTGGAGGAGCTGAGTTATATGGAAATATTGGACAGGTCAGGACTTTATTCCTTGGAGCATAAAGACTGAGGGGAGATTTGATAGCGGTTTACAAAATTATGAGGGGTACAGATAGGGTAAATGCAACCAGGCATTTCCACTAAGGGTGGGTGGGACTACAACTAGAGGTCATGGGTTAAGGGTAAAAGAGGAAAAGTTTAAAGAGAACATGAGGGGAAACCTTCATTCAGAAGGTCCGTGAGTGTGTGGAATGGGCTGCCAGTGCAAGTGGTGCATGCAAGCTCAATTTCATGGTTTAACACAAGTTTGGATAGGTACATGGATGGCAGGGGTATGAAGGACTATGGTGTCAGAGAGGGTGATGGGACTAAACAGATTAAATGGTTCGGCATGGACTAGATGGGTCAATGAGGCTGTTCTCTGCTGTAATTTTCTATGACTCTATGACTCTAGTTACAGAGAAATTTCACTGCAGAGAGACAATAAAGCACAAGACCACGATGAGGTCAAGAGTCCAACTTACTGTACCAGGGTACGAAGGTAGAGTTAGTAGAGTTGCAACAGCAGGATAGAGGATGTCCTTAAGCCTGGTGGTATGTGCTTTCAGGCTCTTTTATCTTCTGCCAGATGGGAGAAGGAAGAAGGGTGAATGTTTATGGTGAGAGAGGCCTTTGATTATATTGGCTGCTTTACTGAGGCAGCAAGAGGTGTAGACAGAGTCCATGGAGGGGAGATGGGTGTCGCTGATGGGTTTGCTAGTATCCAGGACATCTTCAAAGAGTGATGCCTCAAAAGGGTGGTGTCCATCAGAAAGGACCCCATCACCCAGGACATGCCTTGTTCTCATTGCTACCATCAGGGAGAAGGAACAGGAGCCTGAAGGCACACACTCAGTGATTCAGGAACAGCTTCTTCCCCTCTGCCATCAGATTCCTAAATGGACATTGAACCCATGAACACAAACTCACTACATTTTTATTTATGTTTTTGTACTACTTATTTAATGTAACTATTTTATATATACACACTTACAGTAATTCAGAGTCATTTCGCTATTTTTATGTATTACATTGTACTGCTGCTGCAAAGACAGCAAATTTTACAATATGTGCCGGTGATATTAAACCTGAAAGTGGTGTGAGCCTGGAACAGACTGGTCAGGGGGATGATGGAAGCAGATATGATAGCAACATCTGAGGACTTTAGACAGACATCTGGGTGGCAGAGTGGAGATACATCTTTACCGAAGGAGGTGCAAGGCTCTCCTTCCCTCTGATGGCCTGCAAGTCGCCCTTGGGCAAGGTGTAGCACCTGATTAGCCCCTCCCCCCTAGATCAGGGTGACGTGAAGCCATGGGAGCAGGTGGTGGATGGTCGTACGAGCAGCCGGTGTATATCACAAGTCCTGGTTATGCGACCACTGACGCCAGGCAGACAATCTCTGAACAGTACTGATCATGGCTGGGGTCACCTGTCTTTCCCAGAAAAGTGCAATAGCAAATCACTTGTAATGCCTTGGTTAAGATTCTTACTGCTATACTGTAGGTATTTCATTTTAACAGTTCTGTGAGAGCAGTCTGTTCTGCTTTTAGCATGTTTGGGTTTGAGCTAAAGATAAGGGGCTACGCTGTTCAGTTTAGCACTGTTGTGTCAGCCAATCAGGATGGTGGAATTGGGAGAAAGCTCTAGAGAATGCTGGGTGGAGAGGTTTTTGTGACAGACACGGGTGTGGGCCGAGGTCTTTTTGCTGGGAGCTGGGTGAAGACAGGAGGGAAGATGGCCGAGGATGCCGTCCCTTTTGCACAAGGTACTTTGTGCAGATGAAAACAACAGGAATTCTGCAGATGCTGGAAATTCAAGCAACACACATCAAAGTTGCTGGTGAACGCAGCAGGCCAAGCTGCATCTGTAGGAAGAGGTCCTGACGAAGGGTCTCGGCCTGAAACGTCGACTGCACCTCTTCCTACAGATGCTGCCTGGCCTGCTGCGTTCACCAGCAACTTTGATGTATGTTACTTTGTGCAGATGAATGGCTTCAAGGAGGAAGGGCCAATATTCCCATAGGGGAGCCCGTTTGTTCAAGATAGATTTCGAGCAACATAAGAAGATGGTGTGTGCTTTCACGCAGATGGAGGGTCCAGCACACAAGTTACAGACAATATCAAGATGATCTCCAACTTATGCGCACATTTGGACTAGGGTAACTGTAGTGGGCCCTTTTTATATATCAAACTGTTTGATAAAGTCCGAGATTTGTAAATACACTTCCTTTATAATTGTATGCAGTGTATGATCTGTTACTCCTTCCAGACAGTTAATTGTGTGGGGGCAGTATTTACAGACTATTTGCACAATCGGGGTTCGAGTGGTCGAGACATCTCAACTTCCGGGTTTTGGTGGGACCCAAGTTATACTGACCCTAGACGTATGCAGTTTGAGAAGGGTAGTTTTCTCAACGCTGAGTCCAGTGAGGGGCTAACGAGCAGCATCTCTAGACACGCAGTAAAAAGGGGGTTTCACACTTCTGTAGAAAAATTTGCCAAGAACAATCGTGGTAATGGAAAGACCATGATCGCCCACATCATACGACACGTATGAATGAATACATCTTGAAGTATCCCAAATTTCCTTACAGTCAATCATTGTTGTAGGATAGCCAGCAGTCAAAGCTTCACACAGTAAGCTCCCATGAACAAAACAACAATAGTCAGTCTGGGTGATGGGAAACCACTTCTGTAAAAAAATTTGCCCGAGAACAATTATGGTCATGGAAAGACCATGATGACACACGTCATATGATGATGAGACAGGCACGTGACCAGGCAGAGAATGGAGGGATATGGAATGTGAACAGGCAGATAGAATTAGTTTAAATTGACATCATGGACCACACTGATAGCCTGTTCTTATGCTGAATTGGTCTACCATATGTGTTACATTAATGGAAAAATGGACTCAGTGATCAGCTGGGTTCCAATCAATGGCTAAAGGACAGTACTGGTTAATGGGAGAGGGGTCGATGAATCGTGAATGTGGCTTAGCGTCATTCATGATGCGAACCTATAGAGGTTTTACTGGCTGCTCACACTGCAGAACCTACTCTCTCCTTGGCATTATGGGGACTGCAAAGAAAAGAGCCATCAGGACCGTCACAGAGGCTGCTGAGAGAGGCTCCAGATGGCTATGGATCAGGAGGTGTGACCCGTGGACCAATGCGGGGCGGGGGGGGAGGAGACTGGCCAGGGCCTGGTCAACCCTGGCTGGGTTGCCTGGGTGAGAGTGTCTGATGTTGAAAGACTCAAAACACCCGATGACCTCAGATTGCATCACTGATGATGTGTCCCAGCACAACCTCAGATCTACCTCAGCATCATAAGGATAAAGTGGGCTGTGAATCAGCCAAAACAATGCCAAAGTATCTGGGTTGTGCAGGAAGAGGGGTCATGTCACCTTGAAACACCGATGGATTTTCCTTTGATTAGTCCTACTGGAGTCTCCAACAACATTCAACTCTTGGTTCAGCCAATGTTAGCCCTCAGAGCTAAAAATATCTGTCCATGTCTAACATCATCAGGCATACTCAGACCATCTCTGATACCCCCTTACAATTTCTGGGAACTGCAGATGATCTCTGAGACCCCCAGACTACCCCGAGCATCCTTAGAACATCCTTGAATTTTGTAGACCATCCCAGACACCCTCAGATCATCACTGACACTTTCAGACCATCTGTGAGACCTCCAGACCACACCTGAGACCTTCAGATCATCCCTGAGATTTGCACACAATTTCCGAGACCCTTAATTTCCAAGACCCTTAAACAATTCCTGAAATCCTTACACTGTCACAGAAGTCCTCAGATAATTCCTGAGACTCTGACACAATATTCAAAATACTGAAACCATCACAGAGACCCTTGTAGACCATCCCCAAGACCCTCGGACAATCCTTGAGAAACTGACACAATTCCAGACACCATCCCTGAGAGACTCCTGGTTATGTGCATGGCAGAAGGAGATATCCCTGACTGATGCTTGCTCCCATTACCTGAATGGTCCATTTGGGTCAGTAATGAGACCACACTGGTCAGGCCCGGTCACCTTGTCGTAGATCTCGTCCTTGCACGGAACAGGGTCAATCGATCGGCAGCTGGAACACAGAGAGGGACTTGTGTTACTGATGGGTGGTAGCCAGACTTGGATGTGGGCTGACTTCAGGAACGGACATGCCTGGTTTGTCAACTGCTCAGTGGCTCTACTTTGGGAGGAATTGTTTTTTCTCAAATTTTAATGAATTTAATTTAGAGATACAGCACTGTCCACGGCCCTTCCAGCCCAACGAGTCTGTGCCATCCAATTGCACCCATGTGGCCAATTAATCTGTTAACACGTACACCTTTGGAACGAGGGAGGATACGGGAGGACCCAAAGAAAACCTACACGGTCACGGAGGAGATGTACAGAGATTCCGTATAGATGACACTGGGATTGATCTCTGAGCTACTGTGCCTGAGCTGCAATCGCGTCACGCTAACTGCCATTTATTATTTTACATTTAATTTTTGTTTTAACTTTTTATTTTATTCAGATACAGCGCAGAATAGGCCCTTTGGGCTGCGCCACCCGGCAATCCCCCCTCCGCCCTGATTTAATCCCAGCCTAATCACGGGACCATTTACAATGACCAACTGACCTACCGACTGGACTGTGGGGGAAACTGGAGCACCCAGAGGAAACCCACGCAGTCACGGGGAGAACCTACAAACTCCTTACGGGCAGCGACAGGAAATGAATCCCGGTCGCTGGTACTGTAGACCGTTGTGCTAACCATTACACTGCATCTGGTCTCCAATCCTCTGACACACAAAGACCAGGGTCCACCCTCCGTCTGACACACGGACTCCAGTTCAAACTCACTGGGACACCATTCCCTCCCTCCTTTGGAAATCTCTGGGGTCCATATTATGGCACATCCTTACAAATTACTGGGTCGTCTGGAAAACTAATGAACCGTGTAGCCACTGAAATAAAACTCTTGGAATATTTTCCGAATTAATACCAATAGTCTGGAAAATCCACCTGTCCTCTGAATACCTGATTATTGAGCCCAGTTCTGTTCCAGGGCTCAGTGGCTGATGACCACCTTCCCTCCCCTCCCCCACCCCCACCTCCATCCTCACCTATCATCCTCATCGTCCTTTGTCTTCCAGCTGTCTCCGAACACGGTATCGTTTACTGCCATTGTGCCGTCCGGCTTTCGGTAGTCATCACTGTGGTTATTGTTGAAGTCCCCACACAGACCGCACATCTTGCCCTTGTAGGAGCTGAAGGGGACAGAGAGAGACCTTTACGAGATGGGCAAGGGCTGGGATCACTGTCGGACTGCCAGGTTAGAACTTCCCTGGGTCTCTGCACAGGGTCACAATGTGAACTTCTCTCAGGATCTGTGTGTATCTACTCTTCAGGAACTGAGAGCTTGCAAAGATATTTCAAAATAGTCGAGATGCACTTTATGGAGACACGTGAAACTTCAGACACTAGAATCTGGAGCAATACACTATCCACTGGAGGAACTCAGTGGGTCTGGCAGCACCTGTGGAGGGAAATGGGTAAATGATACTTTGAGTCAAAGACCCTTCACCTGCACTGTCTTGGCCTGACACTTCAGCCTTACACAGATGCTACCTGACTCGATGAGTTCCTCTGGTACTTTCTTGGCAACATTATGAAGACACAGATGCTGGAATGTGGAGGAACAGATAGCACGAAGATAGAAACTACAACAAGAATATCCGCACCATCTGGGCCATCCCCATCATCCATCCAGGTCATGTTGTCATCTTGGCCATGCTGTCATCTGGGCCATGCCACCATCTGGACCATCCCTGCTATCTTGGCCATACCGTCTTCTGGACCAAGCCCACCATCTTGGCCAAGTCACCTTCTCTCAGTTTCATGTATCAATCAGCACAACTTTAGCCATGAATGACAATGGGCTTTTTTTTGTTCTAATTGGGTTTGTCTTGGTAAAAATTGTGTGTAATTTATGTTAATTTTGTTTTCCTTGTGCGTTTTGTGTCTCTGACACTCTGAGACTGTGATGTTGTGGCAAGCAAGCTTTTCATTGCCCCTGGGCACACATGGACCTGTGCAGGTGACAGTAAACTTGACTGTGACAAACAGGGTGATGGAGAAAGTCAGCAGGTTGGGCAGCACCTGTGAAAGGATAATGGGCAGACTTGTCTCAAAGCTGGGTGTGTCTGTACCCACACCACGCCCCCATACCCCTGGCACTCCTTCTCTGCCACCTGTCCCACACCCTTCCCATGGTGCTCCACCCTCACCATTCCAAGCATCCTTTGCTCCTGTCTCAGACATCCCACCCTGCAAAAACTCATTTCAGGGAGGTAGCACCATCAATTTTCAGGAGACTCCCGGAACTTCCGGGAGAGGTGGGGTGTCTGCAATAGAGTAGCTCCTTAGCAGCTAGCCAGCTAGTTTAAATAACGTTAACTATGCTAATGAACGAATGACACCTGTTAAACTCAACTCAACATGTCTTTTACAGTCTTAACCCACCATGGGCAATAGAAAAGTCACTGTTGCAAACAGTGCAGTGAGCTACACTGTCATTATTTTTGACCCCTGTTAGGCAGGGGTACACTTTAGTATAGTCTGGGGTGACGTACGTTTTATATTTTCTTTTTTTAGAACACTCTGCCATGGCGTGCTCTCTCTCTTGCTCTCTCACGCTCTCTCTCTCTCTTTCGCACGCACACTCTGTCTGGCTCTCTCTCTCGTGGTCGCTCTCACTCACTCTCTCTCACTCTCTGTCTCTCGGACTGTCTCTCTTGCTCTCTCTCTGGTGGTCGCTCTCGCTCTCTCATGCTCTCTCTCTCTCGCGCACACTCTCTCTTGCTCTCTCTCTCGTGGTCGCTCTTGCTCGCTCTCTCTCTCACGCTCTCTCTTTCGCTTTCTCACGCTGTCTCTCTTGCGCGCCCTCTCTCTGGTGGTCGCTCTCGCTCTCTCATGCTCTCTCTCTCTCTCTCGCGCGCACACTCTATCTGGCTCTCTCTCTCGTGGTCGCTCTCGCCCGCTCTCTCTCACTCTCTGTCTCATGCTCTGTCTCTCGGACTGTCTCTCTTGCTCTCTCTCTGGTGGTCGCTCTCGCTCTCTCTCTCTCGCGCACGCTCTGTCTTGCTCTCTCTCTCGTGGTTGCTCTTGCTCACTCTCTCACGCTCTCGCTTTCTCACGCTGTCTCTCTTGCGCGCTCTCTCTCTGGTGGTCACTCTCGCTCTCTCTCTTGCTCTCTCACGCTCTTTCTCTCTTGCGCGCGCTCTCTCTCTCTCTCGCGCGTGCTCTCTCGCGCTCTCTCTCTCATAGTCGCTCTTGCTCGGTCTCTCTCTCACATTCTCTCTCATGCTCCTTCTTTCGCTCTCTCATGCTCTCTCTCTCTCTTGCGTGCGTGCACTCTCTCTCTCGTGGTCACTCTCTCTCTCTCAAAAAAATTGAATTCCGGGACATTGTATATAATTTGCGGGCATCAGGGAGCCACTATTAATATGCGGGAGACTCCCGGAACTTCCAGGAGAGATGGGATGTCTGCTGTCAGATTTGCAAACTCGCTCTCTGCTCCACGTTGATAAATACAGTACTGCGCAAAAGTCTTAGGCACCCTAGCTATGTATATGTGCCTAAGACTTCTGCATGGTACTGTACCTCCTCCCTAACAGAAAGGCCATGTCTGGATATAGTGCATCTGTGAGGGGTACTGGACAGTCTACGTTTAAGGTTGAGACTCTGCAGTAATGTAAATTGATGGCACAGCAAAGAAAGAGCTGCTGTTGAGCAGATGTCAGGGAGATCAAATTGTTATTTACAGGGGAGGAAAGAGGTGGAATGGGGCTGACGAGGTGACAACCAGGGAGCCAGAATGGACCCGATGGGCTGATTGGCCTCTTGTGGAAGAGACTGGCCTGAATGAGATAGACTTGGGGATGTCGAGCTGTGACGATGGGACTTACAATGGGATTTGTATCTTCACAAAGTGGTTCCCGTCATATTGTAACTGCAGCCCAAAGTCGGTGCTGACAATCACGTACTGGCCGGATTGAGAGAGGTGGGCGCGCCCCACAGTTTTCGGCAGACGAATCCTTTTCTGGTCCACCTACAATCAGAAGATCAGTCAGTGTCTGAACACCTCAAAGTGGAAGGTCTCTGTCCTCAGCTCAATGATGTAACACATTGAATGCTCCAATTTCAGGTAACCCTCATCTCTCTTCTCCCCCTCTCTCCCTCTCTTCCTCTTTTCCCTCATTCCCTCTCTCCCTCTCCCCCTCCCTTCTCTCTCTCTCCCTCCCCCTCTCCTCTCCCTCACCATCTCCTCTCTCTCCCTCTCTCCTCCTCCTTCAATCCACTCTCTCCTTCAATCTCTCTCTTTCTCTCCCCATTTCCAATTCTCCTCTGATCCTCTGTCTCTCCCCCTCTCTTTCTCTCTCCCCCTCTCTTTCTCTCTCCCCTTCTGATTTCTCCTTCCTCCCAATCCTACCTTCTCTCCTTCAGATTCTAACCCTCTTTCTCTCCTTCCAATTCCCTCTCTCCTTCTCTCTCCATCAATTTCCTCCCCTCCCAAATCTCCTACTGATTCTCCTCTCCTTTTCCAGTTCTCCTGTTCCCCTGAGCCACTTTCCGTCTTTCCCTAACTCCGATTTCCTTCCACTCCTCCTTCCAATCCTTCATCCCATCTGTCCATCGAAATCTCTCTCTGCTAAGGACTCACTTTCTAGGACTCTACATCTAAAGGGCGCTACGCTAGCATAGTGGTTAACGTGACACCATTACAGCTCGGGGTGTTGGTGTTCGGAATTCAATTCTGATATCTGTTTAACGCGTGGGTTTCCTCCAGATGCTCCAGTTTCCTCCCACAGTCCAAATACCTACTGGTTAGCAGGTTAATTGGTCATTGTAACTTGCCTGGTGTTTCAGGGCTGGGTGTGTCTGCTCCTGCATCACCCCCCCATCCCCCCAGCCCTGTCCCTGGCACTCCTTCTCTGCCACCTGTCCCACACCCCTCCCGCGACGCTCCACCCTCACCATTCCCAACATCCTTTGCTCCCGCCAGATTTACAAAATCGCTCTCCGCTCCACATTGACAAATATAGTCTTGAGCAAAAATCTTAGGCACTGTGTGTGTGTGTGTGTGTGTGTGTGTGTGTGTGAGTGATTGTGTGTGTGTGTGAGAGAGAGTGTGTGTGTGTGATTGTGTGTGTGTGAGAGTGTGTGTGTGAGAGTGTGTGTGTGTGTGTGTGTGTGTGTGTGTGTGTGTGAGAGAGAGAGAGTGTGTGCACTCTGCAAAAGACCTTGGATGTATATATGTAAGACTTTTACACAGTATTATATATTTGACAAATGAAGATAATCTTTCTTTACTAGAGGACATACATTTCAGGTGAGAGAGGAAAGAGTGATGTGCGGGCAAGTTATTTTTGGACAGAGTGGTGGGCACCTGGCAAAGACTGGCAGGGGTGGTGGTGGAGGCAGGTAGGATTGTGGTGTTCAGACAGGCACGTATGCAGGAAATGGAGAGACAGGGACCGTGATTGAATTGAATTTGTTATCATGGTTGAAACAGACACGACAGGCGAAGGACCAGTTCTCCTGCTGTACTGTTCTATGTTCTGCGGGGACACCAGATACCACTGCTGTCATTAACCCATAAATCAGCAGAGTGGGCAGGTCAGTGAGTTGCGGACAAGAATTAATCCAATAACCATTACCTACAGAGAATTCATTGGGAGGAGAACACTAACTCCACGGCCAGTATTATGCTTCAACATATGTTTCTGCATGAAAAAATGTAGACGTTCACAGGACAGAGCAATGCTGACATTTGTGGTCACTACTTGATTGGCTCTAGGCTGAGCCCAGGGGGAAGGGGCAGGGGTTACCGGCAGCCCAGATTGGGTAAGGAAGGAGAGCAAGACACACCAAATGCTGGAGGAACTCTGTAGGTCAGGCAGCATCTATGGAAACGAGTAAACTATTCCTCTCCTTGGATGCTGTCTGACTTTCTGAGTGACTCGTTTTTTGACCTTGGTTTGACCTTAAGTCCAAATGCCCTCATCAGACTAGATAAAATCGCTTCAGGTAACTGGTCCCCTGGTCGAGCAAGAGTCCTCAAACTGGAGTGCAGCAAAACAAACCAGAATCCTCCTGTTCTTCATCAGAGTGATGGTGAGGCTGTCGATGGTGACGTAGAGTTTCCTCAGGTAGGTTGCTCCAGGAAGACCCCTCTCTTCATTCTTCCCCTCGATTGTGAACCAAGGACCTAGACAACAACAAAGCAGGGTCACGAGATGAACCCAGGCCCTGGGAAAGCGCAAAGCAGGGTCACGAGATGAACCCAGGCCCTGGGAAAGCGCAAAGCCAGGTCACGAGATGAACCCAGGCGCTGGGAAAGTGCAAAGCAGGGTCACGAGATGAACCCAGGCCCTGGGAAAGCGCAAAGCAGGGTCAGGAGATGAACCCAGGCCCTGGGAAAGCGCAAAGCAGGGTCACGAGATGAACCCAGGCTCTGGGAAAGCGCAAAGCAGGGTCAGGAAGAAACATAGAGGCGGGGGAAGAGGGGGAGAGAGAATGAGAAAGTGAGAGGAGAGGGTGGAGAAAATGAAGGGGAAGGAGAGAGAGAGACAGAGAGAGGCAGGAGGAAGGAGGAGAGAGAGTGGGAGGGAGAGAAAGAGGAGAGGAGTGAGAGGAGGACAGAGAGGGGGAAGGATATTTGAGAGGGGGCAGGAAGGTTGTAAGAGGGAGAGGGAGAAAGCAGAGGGGAGAGAAAGGAGAGAGAGAGAGAAGGATGGGGGAAATAATGTAAAAATAGGAAAAAAGAGAAGGAGAGAATTTTGAAATAGACAGAGAGAGAGAGAGAGACACACACATACACACAGACAGATGTCCAGTTTTACATATAAAAGTGCAGACACACACACACACACACGTTGGAAGTACGGCACTCTGGTGCAGATACACACTCAGCTGGACATTCCAAGACGTGCATACCAACAAGCACAACATGCACCAGTTGCCCTGCGCCCGTGATGTACAGATTAAGTTGGAAAGAGTACAGAAAGACTTACAAGGGTGCTGCCAGGATGGTGGGCTTGGGTTATACGAAGAATAGGCTGCAACCTTTTCCTTTGGAGCATAGGAGGCTGAGGGGTCATGTTAGAGATTTATAAATTCTTGAGGATGGATGGTCTTTTTCTCAGGGTCCCATTGGAGTCTAAAACTAGAGGGAGTAGGGTTAAACTGAAAGGGGAGGGTTTTCTGGAGGTCAGAGAGTGGTCCGTATCTGGAAAGAGCTGCCAGAGGAAGTGGTGGAGGCTGGTACACATAAAAGACATTTTGATTGGTACGTGGATAGGAAATGCTTTGAGGACTAAGGGATGAGTCGGGGCTAGCACAGACAGCATGGCCCGAAGGGCATGGTGCTGACTGGTGTAGAAGCACAGATGGCCTTGAATGGAAAACCCTATCAAAAGTAGTGGATGCAGCCCAGTCCCTCAGGGGTAAAGCCCTCCCCTCTGCTGAGCACATCTACACAAAGCATTGTGGCAGCAAAGCTGCATCTATCATCCGGAATCCCTACCAGCCAGGTCATGCTCTCTTCTCACTGCTGCCATCAGGAGGAAAGTACAGGAGACTCAGGACTCACATTAGACCAGAAGCTATAGAAGCAGAATTAGGTCATTTGGCCCATCAAGTCTGTTCTGCCATTTCATCATGGCTGATCCATTTCCCTCTCAGCCCCAATCTCCTGCCTTCTCCCCGTTTCTCTTCATGCCCTGACTAATCAAGAATCTATCAACCTCTGCTTTAAATATGCCCAATGATTTGGCCTCCACAGCCACCTGTGGCAACAAATTCTACGTATTCATCACCCTCTGGTTAAAGAAATTCCTCCTTTTCTCCATTTTGAATGGATATCTCTTGATTCTGAGACTGTGCCCTGGCCCTCTGTGCCCACCACAGGAAATATCCTCTCCACACCCACTAACATTCGATAGATTTCAATGAAATTCTCCCCCTCATTCTTCTGAATTCCAGTGAATACAGGCCAGAGCCATCAAACACTCTTCATATGACAAGCCTTTCAATCCTGGAATGATTTTTATGAACCTCTTTTGAACCTTTTCTAATGTCAGTACATTCTTTCTTTGATAAGGGGCCCAAAACTGCGCATAATACTTAAAGTGAGGCCTCACCAATGTCTTATAAAGCCTCAACATTATGTCCTTGCTTTTATATTCTAGTAAGGGCATCAGATGTAATACTGGACACAAAGATTTTGCTTACTGAATACTTTTGGGAGCATCTTATGGATTTTGGGCTACTAATCATGAAAATCACCGTGAAATTTCCATATCACGCATTATTTTATTGAAATCACCTATATTTGTCATTTCAATTCATAATTCAAGTCAGAATAACTGATGCCAAGATTAAGGAAGGAATTTTTGTTTGTCCACAAATCAAACAGGTCATCAATGACAGGCAATTCAAAGAACTTCTAGTGGGACCAGAGAAAATCACATTGAAGGCATTCAAGGATATAGTTGAAAATTTTCTTGGCAACTACACAGCACCAAACTACATGCAGCTGGTTGGCAACATGCTTCAAGCACACAAAACCACGAAGTGCAACATGTCACTAAAGGTTCATTTTCTGCATTCCCATTTATATTTCTTCCCTGCAATTCAGTGCTGTCAGTGACGAGCATGCTGAAAGGTTTCACCAGGACATTGCGGTCATGGAGAAACGGTATCAGTGCAACTGGAATCCATCAACGTTGGCTGATTATTGTTGGAGTCTTAAGCGAGAAACCTCAAACACTGAGTACAAAAGAAAATCATCAACAAAACACTTTTAGCTTAGTTGAAGTATTGCAAAGTGTCAGCACTGTTATGCAATTAAACGCATTATATTCAATAAAAGTTAATTTCTTGTTTCTTCAAATTCCTAAGTGTTACAAATTGTCCGAAATGACATTTGCGTTCAGCTTCAAGTGGTCTATCATAATGAAAAAAAAATGCTGAGGAATCAACACTTTTGGAAAAATTTGTTGTCCAGTGTTACAAGGAGAAGGCAGGAGAACAGGGTTGGGAGGGATAATAAACCATCCGTGATGGAAGGACAGAGTGGATTCGATGTTCCTCTGGACTAACTCTACTCCTATGTTCTATGGTCTATAACAAGACATTAATACTGATATACCACACCATTTCTTCAGACCGTACGTACCTGTGCCTTTCTGGCAAGTGCTGGCAAGGGTATAAGTACAGGTACCCAAGAAGGTGAACTTCCTGTTGTCAAAGGTGATATAATGAGGGTCTCCAGAGATAATGCAGGAACCTATTGGGCAAAAATCAGATTGATTGATTTACTGTAAGGAGCTTGTACGTTCTCTCCGTGGCTCTGAGGATTTCTCCCAGTTTCCTCCCACAGTCCAAAGATGTGCTGGTTAGTAGGCTAATTGATCTTTGTAAATTGTCCCATGATTGTGTCGGGGTTAAATTGAGGCTGTCAGGGGTTGCTGGGTGGTGTGGCTCAATGGGCCAGAGGGGCCTATTCTGCACTGGATCTCAAAATAATTAAATAATAATCAGCACTGTTAATCATTCTTTTACATAGTTTGTCAAACACTTTAAAAATGCATATGAACACATTCTCTCCTCCACCCATCTTCTCTGTCACTTTAACTATTCCCCACTTTGGCCTCTCGCCTGCCTATCACCTCCCTGGCTCCCCTCCTCCTTCCCTTTCTCCTATGGTCCACTCACCTCTCCTATCAGATTCCTCCCTCTCTAACCCTTTACTTCTCCCACCCACCTGGCTTCACCTATCACCTCCTAGCTTTCCCTCCCCCCCCCCCCCACCTTTTCATTCTAGCATCTTCCCCCTTCCTTTTCAGACCTGAAGAAGGGTCTCGGCCAGAAATGTCAGCTGTTTATTCATTTCCATAGACGATGCCTAGCATGCTGAGTTCCTCTGGCATTTTGTGCATATTGCTCTAGATTTCTGGCATCTGCAGATTTTTCACATGCTTACAAAGCGATTTGGGTTGGTTAGTCAAACAATGCCTTTTACAAACCCATACCCACTCATTAAAATTCTCAGTGTTATCTTTAGGTTTTTTACTAACTTGTTTGTGAAGATTCTAGTTACCCACAAAGGCCGGCCTTAACTATGGTGGATGTTACACATTGCAGTTGGATTTGGATTTGACATACCTGAAGGAGTTGGAAGTTCTGGGGTTGTTGTCATTGTAGTTTCTGGGGTTGTTGTAGTTGGAAATTCTGGGGTTGTTGTAGGTGTAGTTTCTGGGGTTGTTGTAGGTGGAGTTTCTGGGGTTGTAGGTGGAGATTCTGGGGTTGTTGTAGGTGGAGATTCTGGGGTTGTTGTAGGTGGAGTTTCTGGGGTTGTTGTAGGTGTAGTTTCTGGGTTTGTTGTAGGTGGAGTTTCTGGGTTTGTTGTAGGTGGAGTTTCTGGGTTTGTTGTAGGTGGAGTTTCTGGGGTTGTTGTAGGTGGAGATTCTGGGGTTGTTGTAGGTGGAGATTCTGGGGTTGTTGCAGTTGTAGTTTCAGTGGTTGATACTGTTGTATATCCTGTGGTTGTTGTAGGTGGAGTTTCTGGGGTTGTTGTAGGTGGAGATTCTGGGGTTGTTGTAGGTGGAGATTCTGGGGTTGTTGCAGTTGTAGTTTCAATGGTTGATACTGTTGTATATCCTGTGGTTGTTGTAGGTGGAGTTTCAGGGGTTGTTGTAGGTGGAGATTCTGGGGTTGTTGTAGGTGGAGTTTCTGGGGTTGTTGTAGGTGGAGATTCTGGGGTTGTTGTAGGTGGAGATTCTGTGGTTGATACTGTTGTATATCCTGTGGTTGTTGTAGGTGGAGATTCTGGGGTTGTTGTAGGTGGAGATTCTGGGGTTGTTGCAGTTGTAGTTTCAGTGGTTGATACTGTAGTATATCCTGTGGTTGTTGTAGGTGGAGATTCTGGGGTTGTTGTAGGTGGAGATTCTGGGGTTGTTGTAGGTGGAGTTTCTGGGGTTGTTGTAGGTGTAGTTTCTGGGTTTGTTGTAGGTGGAGTTTCTGGGTTTGTTGTAGGTGGAGTTTCTGGGGTTGTTGTAGGTGGAGATTCTGGGGTTGTTGTAGGTGGAGATTCTGGGGTTGTTGCAGTTGTAGTTTCAGTGGTTGATACTGTTGTATATCCTGTGGTTGTTGTAGGTGGAGTTTCTGGGGTTGTTGTAGGTGGAGATTCTGGGGTTGTTGTAGGTGGAGATTCTGGGGTTGTTGCAGTTGTAGTTTCAATGGTTGATACTGTTGTATATCCTGTGGTTGTTGTAGGTGGAGTTTCAGGGGTTGTTGTAGGTGGAGATTCTGGGGTTGTTGTAGGTGGAGTTTCTGGGGTTGTTGTAGGTGGAGATTCTGGGGTTGTTGTAGGTGGAGATTCTGTGGTTGATACTGTTGTATATCCTGTGGTTGTAGGTGTAGTTTCTGGGGTTGTTGTAGGTGGAGTTTCTGGGGTTGTTGTAGGTGGAGATTCTGTGGTTGATACTGTTGTATATTCTGTGGTTGTTGCAGGTGGAGTTTCTGGGGTTGTTGTAGGTGGAGTTTCTGGGGTTGTTGTAGGTGGAGATTCTGGGGTTGTTGTAGATGGAGATTCTGGGGTTGTTGTAGGTGGAGATTCTGGGGTTGTTGCAGTTGTAGTTTCAGTGGTTGATACTGTTGTATATCCTGTGGTTGTTGTAGGTGGAGTTTCTGGGGTTGTTGTAGGTGGAGATTCTGGGGTTGTTGCAGTTGTATTTTCAGTGGTTGATACTGTTGTATATCCTGTGGTTGTTGTAGGTGGAGTTTCTGGGGTTGTTGTAGGTGGAGATTCTGGGGTTGTTGCAGTTGTAGTTTCAATGGTTGATACTGTTGTATATCCTGTGGTTGTTGTAGGTGGAGTTTCTGGGGTTGTTGTAGGTGGAGATTCTGGGGTTGTTGTAGGTGGAGATTCTGTGGTTGATACTGTTGTATATCCTGTGGTTGTAGGTGTAGTTTCTGGGGTTGTTGTAGGTGGAGTTTCTGGGGTTGTTGTAGGTGGAGATTCTGTGGTTGATACTGTTGTATATTCTGTGGTAGTTGTAGGTGGAGTTTCTGGGGTTGTTGTAGGTGGAGATTCTGGGGTTGTTGTAGATGGAGATTCTGGGGTTGTTGTAGGTGGAGATTCTGGGGTTGTTGCAGTTGTAGTTTCAGTGGTTGATACTGTTGTATATCCTGTGGTTGTTGTAGGTGGAGTTTCTGGGGTTGTTGTAGGTGGAGATTCTGGGGTTGTTGTAGGTGGAGATTCTGGGGTTGTTGCAGTTGTATTTTCAGTGGTTGATACTGTTGTATATCCTGTGGTTGTTGTAGGTGGAGTTTCTGGGGTTGTTGTAGGTGGAGATTCTGGGGTTGTTGCAGTTGTAGTTTCAATGGTTGATACTGTTGTATATCCTGTGGCTGTTGTAGGTGGAGTTTCTGGGGTTGTTGTAGGTGGAGATTCTGGGGTTGTTGTAGGTGGAGTTTCTGGGGTTGTTGCAGTTGTAGTTTCAATGGTTGATACTGTTGTATATCCTATGGTTGTTGTAGGTGGAGTTTCTGGGGTTGTTGTAGGTGGAGATTCTGGGGTTGTTGTAGGTGGAGTTTCTGGGGTTGTTGTAGGTGGAGATTCTGGGGTTGTTGTAGGTGGAGATTCTGTGGTTGATACTGTTGTATATCCTGTGGTTGTAGGTGTAGTTTCTGGGGTTGTTGTAGGTGGAGTTTCTGGGGTTGTTGTAGGTGGAGATTCTGTGGTTGATACTGTTGTATATTCTGTGGTTGTTGTAGGTGTAGTTTCTGGGGTTGTTGTAGGTGGAGTTTCTGGGGTTGTTGTAGGTGGAGATTCTGGGGTTGTTGTAGATGGAGATTCTGGGGTTGTTGTAGGTGGAGATTCTGGGGTTGTTGTAGGTGGAGTTTCTGGGGTTGTTGTAGATGGAGATTCTGGGGTTGTTGTAGGTGGAGATTCTGTGGTTGATACTGTTGTATATCCTGTGGTTGTTGTAGGTGGAGTTTCTGGGGTTGTTGTAGGTGGAGATTCTGGGGTTGTTGTAGGTGGAGTTTCTGGGGTTGTTGTAGATGGAGATTCTGGGGTTGTCGTAGGTGGAGATTCTGTGGTTGATACTGTTGTATATCCTGTGGTTGTTGTAGGTGGAGTTTCTGGGGTTGTTGTAGGTGGAGATTCTGTGGTTGTTGTACCTGGAACCGATGTAAAAGGAAGAATGTAAATATTGTCACCTGTCAGCTTAATCCACAATGAGGTCTGGGCACTGGAGCATACCAAAGCGAATGAACCTAATGTTTAGACGGAGACTTAAGCGCTGGACTGAATCGGAAGGTCAGATACAGGCCGAATCGAGGCAGTGAGGACCTGGCCTCAGAATGTATTGAGGTGAATGAACCCAGTGTTTGGACGTTGACTTAGTTGCTTGGCCAGATTGAAAAGGTCAGGGTGGAGGTGGGGCCGAGGCAAGCAATGGCTGGTCAGATCGCTGCTCTATGACTTGGCTCCGCACTGAACTGAGTGGCTCCCTTTGCACACTTCAGTTAAGAGTGCTATTTGCTTGTGGTTATTGTTTGTCTGACCTGTTTATTTTCTCTCTCTGCACACTGGGTGTTTGACAGTCTTGTTTTGAATGGGTTCTTTTGGGTTTCTTTGTTTGGTGGCTGCCTGTTAGGAGACAAATCTCAAGGTTATATAATGAATAATAAATGGACTTTGAACTTTGAATGTGCTGTTCAGTATGAGGAGGTTAAACTGACTGCACAATGTCCGGCTATGGTTATAAAGCTGCAAGAGGACCCTTGTCCCCGGGGAGTACCTGTCCCAGGGTGGCCAAAAGCAGAGAGTGCGTATTTGGCAATGAACTGAAAGCGGTAGGGCAGCATTGGGTTCACTTGGGGGCACTGAAAAACCAGCCAAGGGGGCTGCACCACCTGCCAAACTGAGTCAGAGAGAGATGCAGGCCTTCAGCCCATTAGGATTGAATGACTTTTCATATACGAGCGTTCGATGGCTCTGAGCCTGTCACTCACTGGAATTCAGAAGAATGAGAGATGATCTAATTGACACCCATCTAATATGGAAAGGCCTCGATAGAGCAGATGCTTCCTATGGTGGGAGGATCTAGGACCAGAGGATAGAGGAGCCTCAGAATAGAGGGGCGTCCTTTTAGAACGGAGACGAGGAGGAATTTCCTTAGCCACAGAGTGGAGAATCTGTGGAATTTGTTGCAGCTGTGGAGGTCAAGTCATTGGCTATACTTAAGGCAGAGGTTGATAGATTCTTGATTATTTAGGGCAAGAAGTATACAAGGAGATCGGAGCTGAGCGGGGAATGGATCAGCCATGATGAATTGGTGGAGCAGACTCGATGGGCCAAATGGCCTAATTCTGCTCCTATATCTGAAGGTCTTATGGTCTTATTAAGTTTACACTGAACATCAACCACCATTTGCTCTGCTCGAAGTTTATTCTCCCCACATTCCCATCAACACCCTCCCTGGTCTCTGCTGCTCACACGGGGGGTGGAGGTGGGGGGGGGGAGAAATTAACCCACTGACCATGCTCATTGTTAGGATGTGGGAGGCAAATGGAGCACCCAGCGGGGCGATGAAACTCACACGGTCTCATACACACACACACACACACACACACACACACACACACACACGCACAGCGCTGGAGGTGGGGAGCGAACCCGGGGCCCGAGAGTTGTGAGCTGGTGGCCCTGCCCACTGCAACACTGTTGCACCTTATTGTTGTCAATTGTTAACCCCCCCCCCCCGATTCAGAGGGAGAGAGAAGGAATGGGGAGGGTACCAGTGATTAGGGACTTAGCAGCAGGATGTATAATTTCTAACAAGTTCAACACACAAAGCAGTGGAGGAACTCAGCAGGTCAGGCAGCATCCGTGGAGGGGGAATAGGACAGTCGATGTTTTGGGTTGGGACCCTTCATTTAGATTGGATCAGATGAAGGGTTTGGACCCAAAATGTCACCTGAACATACCCCCTTACAGATGCTGCCTGAACCTCTCAGTTCTTCCAGCACTTTTGTATACTGCTCCGGATGCCACGCCTGCAATCTCACCCATGGTATAAACGCCATGAAAATTAGCGTTCTACGGGAATGCCTCTTTGTTAGCTGCCCCTTGCACCTAGTAAGGTGGTCGCTGAGATTGTGTTGATAGTCTTCTGTTGCTGTAGCCCATCCACTTCAAGGTCCAACAGTTTGTTGTAGTCTGTGGTTATTCGAGCTAATGTCACAATGCTCGCTGGCAATATCAGAACCCAAGTGTGGAGTAAAGAGAGATTTCGATGCAGAGACGGCTGCAAGGGTTTATTCGAAGTTCAAAGTAATGTATAGAAAAGCCTGAGATTCATTTTCTTGATGGCATACTCAATAAAAGAATAATACTCATAACAGAATCAATGAAAGACCGCACGGACGTGGGCATTCAACTAGATTGCAGAAGACAACAAACTGTGCAAAATACAAGAAGAAAGAAATAATAATAATAAATAAATAAGCCATAAGCATCAAGACTGTAAGATGAAGCATTCTTGAAAATGAGTCCAGAGGTTGTGGGAATATTACAATGATTATTCACCATAATTCCAAAAGAACATCGGTGGTTCGGCCAAGCAACACCGCATGTAGTAACATTCCCAAAACTAGGACCCCGTCATTAGTGCTAATTGGGCATCCACTTAAATAATACAGGTAGCACTGAATCAGTGAGCCTACCAACATAAACTTAATAACATAAGCTTAAACAGAAAGCTTCCAGAAATGGCATTTCAAAGAGTGATTTGCTCAAGGAAAACACAAAGGATGCTAAATGATTAACGACTCTCATTAAACAACAATTAACCATCTCAGGTGCTGTAAAAGTCACAGAGCCCCATACCTCCTGGAAACCCCCACAGGCACAGATAGCTCATTACAGTCGCTTCTCTATCAGCTTGAACTAGTCTGACCATTCTCCTCTGATCTCTCTCAGGTTAATCTAATCTAATCTAATAATCTAATTAGGGTTTTTTCAGGTTGGTTCAAGATTTTGATGGAGATAGGGATAGAACTTGACCTTGAATGGAAAATCCTACAAAAAGTTAGTGGATATGGCCCATCATGGGTAAAGCCCTCCCCACCATTGAACACATCTACATAAAACACTGTTACAGGAAAGCAATATCCATCATCAGGGACCCCCACCACCCAGGACATGCTCCCTTCTCACTGCTGCCATCAGGAAGTAGGTACAGGAGCTTCAGAACTCATACCACCTGGATCAGGAGCAGTTACTACCCATCAACCATCAGGCTCCTGAACCAAAGGGGATAACTTCACTTGCCCCATCATTGAAATGTTCCCACAATCCATGGATTCACCTTCAAAGACTCTTCATCTCACGATACTGATACGTATTACTTATTTATTTATTCTTATTATTTCTTTCTTTTTGTACTTGCACAGTTTGTTGTCTTCTGCACTCTGGTTGAATGTCCAAGTCACTGCGGTCTTTCACTGATTCTGTTATGGTTGTTATTCTTTTATGGATTTGCTGAGAATGCCTGCAAGAAAATGAATACAAATGCACTTTGATAATACATTTACATTGAACTTTGAAGTTGTTACTGAACCCTGAGGTGTGGGTCTGTGTCACAGTGGAATGACTTTAATTGACCATGCTAGACTGAAGGAGTACAGAGATCTTAGAGCAGGCATTCCCAACCTGGGGTCTACGGACCCCTCGGTTAAAGGAAGGGGTCCATGGCATAAAAAAAAGTTGGGAGCTCCTGCCTTAGAACATTGTCAATTGTCCTGAGGACCTAACCTGGACCCACCATATTGATGCAGCTATAAAGAAGGCAAGACAGTAGCTGTAGTTCATGAGGGGTTTGAGGAGATTTCGTTTATCACCTAAAATAAACTCTAAAGTTTCCACAAATGTACCATGGAGAGCATTCTGACTGGCTGCATCACCGTCTGGTATGGGGGTGGGTGGGTGGGGGCTACTACAGAGGGTCGAAATAAGCTGCAGAGAGTTGTAAACTCAGTCAGTTCCATCTTGGGCAATAGCCTCCGTAGTATCCAGGACATCTTCAAGGCGCAGTATTTCAGAAAGGTGGTGTCCATCATTAAGGACTTTCATCACCCAGAACATGCCCTCTTCTCATTGCTACCATCAGGAAGGAGGTACAGAAGCCTGAAGGTGCACACTCAACAATTCAGGAACAACTTCTTCCCCTCTGCCATCCCATTTCTGAATGGACTTTGAACCCATGAACACTACCTCATTACTTTTTTAAAAAAATTCTGTTTTTGTACTGTGTATCTTAATTTAACTATTTAATATACATATATAAGACCATAATATATAGGAGCAGAATCAGGCCATTTGGCCCATCGAGTCTGCTCCCCCATTTCATCATGACTGATCCAATTTCCCTCTCAGCCTCAATCTCCTGCCTTTTCCCCATATCCCTTCATGCCCTGACTAATCAAGAATCTATCAACCTCTGCCTTAAATATACCCAATGACTTGGCCTCCACAGCCGCCTGTGGCAAAGGATTCCACAGATTGACCACTCCCTGGCTAAAGAAATCACTGTTCATCTCCGTTCTAAGAGGACACCCCTCTATTCTGAGGCTGTGTCCTCTGGTCTTAGACTTTTTCATCATAGGAAACATCCTCCCCACATTTACTCTATCAAGCCCTTTCAGCGTGTGATATGTTTCAATGAGGTCACCCCTCATTCTTGTAAATTCCATTGAGTACAGGCCCTGAGCCATCAGACACTCTTCATATGACAAGCAGCTCAATCAATTCAGTATATACTTACTGTAATTCAGTTTTTTTCCCTCTATTATTAGAGAAAGTTGACAATTTCACAACATATGCCAGTGATATTAAACCTGATTCTGTAAGTAGTGTAGAGTTTTGGAAATAAGGTGGGATTATTTGAAAAGTTCCATACCGTCGCACGCCACAATACAGACTTTGTCCACTGCGATTTCAGAAGTCTTCTGTCCTACCACACCTTCAAAGACAAACTAGACGAAGAATTATAGCAGATTAGATCACTGATCTGTCTGCCCCCACCCTGTCTGACCTATGAACGTTTGTCCACCTCCACCCCAAATATTAGAGCTGGAATTTAAAGGGAAGTGCAGAAAGATCTCCCATCATTTCAGAATGCCCCACACCTCAAACTTTCATGCTGGATGGTAGGTGGAATTCAGTGCTAGAGGAGATGGAATCAGTGTACAAGTGGATGGTTCTTTGAAGGTAACTTCGCACATAGACTAGGTTTGGCACCCTGGCCTCTATCAGTCAGAAGTTGAGATATACAGTATTTTTCAGTTGTATAGTCATTGGTGAAGACACATTTGAATTACATATTGTAACAGACACAAAATGCTGGAGGAACTCAGTAGGTCAGGTAGCATCTATGGAAATGAATAGACAGCCGACGTTTTGGGCTGAGACCCTTCTTCAGGACTGAGAAAGAAGGAGGAAGACGCCAAGATAAAAAGGTGGGGAAAGGAGAAGGAGGCTAGCTGGAAGGTGATAGGTGAAGCCAGGTGGGTGGGAAAGGTCAAGGGCTGGAGAAGTAGGAATCTGATGGGAGAGGAGAGTGGGTCATAGGAGAAAAGGAAGGGGGGGACAACCCAGGGGGAAGTATAAAGGTCAGAGTGGGGAATAGACCAAGCAGGGGAGGACACTTTGTTCACTGGACAGAAAAATCAGTGTTCATGTCATCAGGTTCAGAGGGTACCCAGAAGGAATACAAGGTGTTGCACCTCCACCCTGAGGGTGGCCTCATCGTGGCATAAGAGGAGGCCAGGGATTGACATGTGGGAATGTGTTGCATTCAGTTTTGGTCACTCTGTAAAACGTAATTAAACTGGAAAGGATGAAAAGAAAATGCTCGAGGGCTTCAGGGACTGAGTTGTACAGTAAGGTTGAGCAGGTTTGGACTTTATTCCTTGTAACATAGGAGACTGAGGGGTGAACGTATTGAGGTTCATAAAATCATGAATGCAGTCAAACTAGAGGGCATAGGTTTAAGGTGAGAGGCCAGAGGTTTCAAATGGTCCTGAGGGTGACTAGCCACCAGAGGAAGTGTTTGAGGCAGGTATATGAACATGATTTAAAAGACTCTTGGATAGGAAAGCTTTAGAGGGAAATAGGTCAAATGCAAGCAAGTGGGACCAGCTTGGATGGGCATCTTGTGCAGCCTGAGTGAGTTGGGCAGAAAGGCCTTTAATACATCACACTACACCTCATCCCTTTAATACTCCATAGTGTACTCCATCCCTTTAATACCCTACTTTAATATCCTGCAGTTTACCTAACCCTTTAATACATCACTGCTCCCCATGCCTTTAATATGCCAGTACCCCATCCCTTTAAAATCCCACAGTGCCCCATCCCTTTAATATCCCACAGTGCCCCATCCCTTTAATATCCCACAGTGCCCCATCCCTTTAATATCCCACAGTGCCCCTATCCCTTTAATGTCCCAGTGTACCCAGTCCCTTTAACACACAAGAGTGCAGACTATTCCTTAAATACTGGCTGCCTCCACCTGCTTCCCCACCCTCAGTTCCTCCCGATGCTTTACCTTAATCATTGATAATCCGCAGTAAACTGCCCGTGCTTCGGTCCACTTCTGAGTTTGGTTTTTAATGTTGAGAAGAAGTGACATTCCTGAAGATCCTAAAACACGGGGAATATGAGTCATTATCAGAGAGCAGCGAGGCGGAGTCTGCGTGAACGGAGAGGAGGGAAACGGACCCACGTGTACAGAGAGGAGGGAGACGGAGTCCGCGTGTACGGAGAGGAGGGAGACGGACCCACGTGTACAGAGAGGAGGGAGACGGAGTCCGCGTGTACGGAGAGGAGGGAGACGGACCCACGTGTACAGAGAGGAGGGAGACGGAGTCCGCGTGTACGGAGAGGAGGGAGACGGACCCACGTGTATGGAGAGGAGGGAGACAGAGTCTGTGTGTACTTAGAGGAGGGAGACGGACCCGCGTGTACGGAGAGGAGGGAGACGGAGTCCGCATGTATTGATTGGAGGGAGGTGGAGTCCGCGTGTACGGAGAGGACGGAGACGGACCCGCGTGTACGGAGAGGAGGGAGGCGGATTCCGCGTGTATGGAGAGGAAGGAGACGGACCCGCGTGTACGGAGAGGAGGGAGACAGACCCGCGTGTACGGAGAGGAGGGAGGCGGAGTCCGCGTGTACAGAGAGGAGGGAGGCGGAGTCCGCGTGTACGGAGAGGAGGGAGACGGACCCATGTGTACGGAGAGGAGGGAGGCGGAGTCCGCGTATACGGAGAAGAGGGAGACGAACACGCGTGTACGGAGATAAGGGAGACGGAGTCCGCGTGTACGAATTGGAGGGAGGTGGAGTCCGCGTGTGCGGAGAGGAGGGAGACGGACACGCATGTACGGAGAGGAGGGAGACGGACCCGCGTGTACGGAGAGGAGGGAGACGGAGTCCGCGTGTACGGAGAGGAGGGAGATGGACCCACGAGTACAGAGAGGACGGAGATGGAGTCCGCGTGTACGGAGACGAGGGAGATGGACCCACGTGTACGGAGAGGAGGGAGACGGAGTCCGCGTGTACGGAGAGGAGGGAGACGGATGTCGGCATGTACGGAGAGGACGGAGACGGAGTCCGCGTGTACGGATTGGAGGGAGACGAAGTCCGCGTGTACGGATTGGAGGGAGACTGACTCGTGTGTACGGAGAGGACGGAGATGGAGTCTGCGTGTACGGAGAGGAGGGAGACGGAGTCCGCGTGTACGGAGAGGATGGAGACGGAGTCTGCATGTACGGAGAGGACATGCACGGAGTCCGCGTGTACGGAGAGGAGGGAGACGGACCCGCGTATACGGAGAGGAGGTAGACGGAGTCCGCGTGTACTTAGAGGAGGGAGACGGAGTCCGCCTGTACGGAGAGGACGGAGACTGAGTCCGCGTGTACGGAGAGGAGGGAGACGGACCCGCGTGTACGGAGAGGAGGGAGGCGGAGTCCGCGTGTACGGAGAGGAGGGAGACGGAGTCCACATGTACTTAGAGGAGGGAGATGGACCCGCGTGTATGGAGAGGACGGAGACGGAGTCCGCGTCTACGGAGAGGAGGGAGGCGGAGTCCGCGTGAACGGAGAGGAGGGAGACGGAGTCCGCGTGTACGGAGAGGAGAAAGACGGACCTGCGTGTACGGATTGGAGAGAGATGGAGTCCGCGTGTACGGTGAGGAGGGAGACGGAATCCGCATGTACATAGAGGAGGGAGATGGACCCGCGTGTACGGAGAGGACGGAGGCGGAGTCCGCGTGTACGGAGAGGAGGGAGGCGGAGTCCGCGTGTACGGAGAGGAGGGAGACGGAGTCCACATGTACTTAGAGGAGGGAGATGGACCCGCGTGTACAGAGAGGAGGGAGGCGGAGTCCGTGTGTACGGAGAGGACGGAGGCGGAGTCCGCGTGTACGGAGAGGAGGGAGGCGGACCCCCGTGTACGGAGAGGAGGAAGGCGGAGTCCGCGTGTACGGAGAGGAGGGAGGTGGACCCGCGTGTACGGAGAGGACGGAGATGGAGTCCGCGTGTACGGAGAGGAGGGAGACGGACACGCGTGTACGGAGAGGAGGGAGGCGGAGTCCGCGTGTACGGAGAGGAGGGAGACGGAGTTTGCATGTACGGAGAGGACGGAGACAGTCTCCGCGTGTATGGAGAGGAGGGGACCGAGTCAACGCATACGGATTAGAGGGAGGCAGAGTCGGCGCGTACGGAGAGGACGGAGACGGAGTCCGCGTGTACGGAGAGGAGGGAGGCGGAGTCCGCGTGTACAGAGAGGAGAAAGATGGACCTGCGTGTACGGATTGGAGAGAGACGGAGTCCTCGTGTACGGAGAGGAGGGAGACGGAGTCCGCATGTACTTAGAGGAGGGAGATGGACCCGCGTGTACGGAGAGGAGGGAGGCAGAGTCCGCGTGTACGGAGAGGATGGAGACGGAGTCTGCGTGTACAGAGAGGAGGGAGGCGGAGTCCGCGTGTACAGAGAGGAGGGAGTCGGACTCCACGTGTACGGACAGGAGGGAGACGGACCCGCGTGTACGGAGAGGATGGAGACGGACCCACGTGTACGGAGAGGAGGGAGGCAGAGTCCGCGTGTACAGAGAGGACGGAGACGGAGTCCACGTGTACGGAGAGGACGTGGATGGATCTGCGTGTACGGAGATGAGGGAGACGGACCCGCGTGTATGGAGAGGAGGTAGATGTACCCGCGTGTACAGAGAGGAGGGAGACGGAGTCCGCGTGTACGGAGAGGATGGAGATGGACCCGCGTGTACGGAGAGGACGGAGATAGAGTCCGCGTGTATGGAGAGGATGGAGACCCACCCGCGTGTACGGAGACAAGGGAGGTGGACCCGTGTGTACAGAGAGGAGGGAGACGGAGTCCGCATGTACGGAGAGGAGGGAGACGGAGTCCGTGTGTACGGATTGGAGGGAGACTGATTCGTGTGTACGGAGAGGACGGAGACGGAGTCTGCGTGTATGGAGAGGAGGGAGACGGAGTCACGTGTACGGAGATGAGGGAGATGGACCCGCGTGTACTTAGAGGAGGGAGACAGAGTCCGTGTATACGGAGAGGACGGAAACGGAGTCCGCGAGTACAGAGAGGACATGGACGGAGTCCGCGTGTACGGAGAGGAGGGAGACGGACCCGCGTATACGGAGAGGAGGGAGATGGAGTCCGCGTGTACTTAGAGGAGGGAGACGGAGTCCGCCTGTACGGAGAGGACGGAGACTGAGTCCGTGTGTACGGAGAGGAGGGAGACGGAACCGCGTGTACGGAGAGGACAGAGACGGACCCGCGTGTACGGAGAGGAGGGAGGCGGAGTCCGCGTGTGCACAGAGAGGACGGAGACGGAGTCCACGTGTACGGAGAGGACGTGGACGGATCCGCATGTACAGAGATGAGGGAGACGGACCCGCGTGTACGGAGAGGAGGGAGACGGAGTCCGCGTGTACGGAGAGGATGGAGATGGACCCGCGTGTACGGAGAGGACGGAGATGGAGTCCACGTGTACGGAGAGGACATGGACGGAGTCCGTGTGTATGGAGAGGAGGGAGACGGACCCGCGTGTACGGAGAGGAGGGAGACGGAGTCTGCGTGTACTTAGAGGCGGGAGACAGAGTCCGCGTGTACAGAGAGGAGGGAGAAGGACCCGCGTGTACGGAGAGGAGGGAGACGGTCCCGCATGTATGGAGAGCAGGGAGATGGAGTCCGTGTGTACGGAGAGGAGGGAGATGGTCCCGCGTGTACGGAGAGGAGGGAGGCGGAGTCCGCGTGTACGGAGAGAACGGAGATGGAGTCTGCGTGTACAGAGAGGAGGGAGACGGACTCCACATGTACTGAGAGGAGGGAGACGGACCCGCGTGTACGGAGAGGACGGAGACGGACCTGCGTGTACGGAGAGGAGGGAGGCGGAGTCCGCGTGTACAGAGACGACGGAGACGGAGTCCACGTGTACGGAGAGGACGTGGACGGATTCGCGTGTATGGAGATGAGAGAGACGGACCCACGTGTATGGAGAGGAGGTAGACGGACCTGCGTGTACGGAGAGGAGGGTGACGGAGTCCGCGTGTACGGAGAGGAGGGAGATGGACCCACGTGTACGGAGAGGACGGAGATGGAGTCCGCGTGTACGGAGAGGAGGGAGACGGACCCACATGTACAGAGAGGAGGGAGGCGGAGTCCACGTGTATGGAGAGGAGGGGACCGAGTCAACGCATACGGATTAGAGGGAGGCAGAGTCGGCGCGTACGGAGAGGACGGAGACGGAGTCCGCGTGTACGGAGAGGAGGGAGGGGGACCTGCGTGTACGGAGAGGAGAAAGACGGACCTGCGTGTACAGATTGGAGAGAGACGGAGTCCTCGTGTACGGAGAGGAGGGAGACGGAGTCCGCATGTACTTAGAGGAGGGAGATGGACCACGTGTACGGAGAGCAGGGAGGCGGAGTCCGCGTGTGCAGAGAGGACGGAGACGGAGTCCGCGTGTACGGAGAAGAGGGAGGCGGAGTCCGCGTGTGCGGAGAGGAGGGAGGCGGAGTCCGCGTGTACGGAGAGGAGGGAGGCGGAGTCCGCGTGTGCGGAGAGGACGGAGACGGAGTCCGCGTGTACGGAGAAGAGGGAGGCGGAGTCCGCGTGTGCGGAGAGGAGGGAGGCGGAGTCCGCGTGTACGGAGAGGAGGGAGGCGGAGTCCGCGTGTGCGGAGAGGAGGGAGGCGGAGTCCGCGTGTACGGAGAGGACGGAGACAGACTCCGCGTGTATGGAGAGGGAGGACAGAGTCAACGTGTACGGATTGGAAGGAGGCGGAGTTGGCGCGTACGGAGAGGACGGAGACGGAGTCCGCGTGTACGGAGAGGAGGGAGGCGGAGTCCGCGTTTACGGAGAGGAGGGAGACGGAGTCCGCGTGTACGGAGAGGAAGAAGACAGACCCGCGTGTACGGAGAGGAGGGAGGCGGAGTCCGCGTGTACGGAGAGGAGGGAGACGAAGTCCGCATAAACTTAGAGGAGGGAGATGGACCCGCATGTATGGAGAGGACAGAGATGGAGTCCGCGTGTATGGAGAGGAGGGAGACAGACCCATGTGTACGGAGAGGAGGGAGGCGGAGTCCGTGTGTATGGAGAAGAGGGAGACGGACACGCGTGTACGGAGAGAAGGGAGACGGAGTCCGCGTGTACGGATTGGAGGGAGGTGGAGTCCGCGTGTACGGAGAGGAGGGAGACGGACACGCGTGTACGGAGAGGAAGGAGTCGGAGTCTGCATGTACGGAGATGAGGGAGACGGACCCGCGTGTACGGAGAGGAGGGAGATGGAGTCCGCGTGTACTTAGAGGAGGGAGACGGAGTCCGCGTATGCGGAGAGGACGGAGATGGAGTCCGCGTGTACGGAGAGGAGAGAGACGGAGTCCGCGTGTACTTAGAGGAGGGAGATGAACCCGCGTGTACGGAGAGGATGGAGGTGGAGTTCGCGTGTACGGAGAGGAGGGAGGCGGAGTCCGCGTGTACAGAGAGGAGGGAGATGGAGTCCGCGTGTATGGAGGGGAGAGAGATGGAGTCCGCGTGTACGGATTGGAGGGAGGCGGAGTCCACGTGTACGGAGAGGACGGAGATGGTCTCCGCGTGTACGGAGAGGAGTGAGGCGGAGTCTGCGTGTACGGATTGGAGGGAGGCGGAGTCCACGTGTATGGAGAGTAGGGAGGCAGAGTCCGCATGTACGGAGAGGAGGGAGACGGACCCGCGTGTACAGAGAGGACGGAGACGGAGTTCACGTGTACGGAAAGGAGAGAGGCAGAGTCCGTGTGTACGGAGAGGAGGGAGGCGGAGTCCGCGTGTACGGATTGGAGGGAGACGGACCTGCGTTTACGGAGAGGAGGGAGGCGGAGTCAGCGTGTACGGAGAGGAGAGGACTGAGTCAACGCGTACGGATTGGAGGGAGGCAGTGTCGGCGCGTGCGGAGAGGACGGAGACGGAGTCCGCATGTACTTAGAGGAGGGTGATGGAGTCCGTGTGTATGGAGAGGAGAGAGACAGAGTCCGCGTGTACGGATTGGAGGGAGACGGAGTCCGCGTGTACGGAGAGGAGGGAGACGGAGTCCGCGTGTATGGAGAGGAAAGAGACGGAGTCCGCGTGTACGGATTGGAGGGATGCGGAGTCCACGTGTACGGAGAGGAGGGAGGCGGAGTCAGCGTGTACGGAGAGGAGGGAAACGGAGTCCGCGTGTACGGATTGGAGGGAGACGGACCCGCGTGTACGGGGAGGAGGGAGACGGACCCACGTGTATGGAGATGACGGAGACAGAGTCCGCGTGTACGGATTGGAGGGAAACGGAATCAACGCCTACGGAGAGGAGGGGACGGAGTCAACGCGTACGGATTGGAGGGAGGCGGAGTCGGCGCGTACGGAGAGGAGGGAGATGGAGTCCACATGTATGGATTGACCATAAGACCATAAGACAAAGGAGCAGAAGTCGGCCATTCTGCTCATTGAGTCTGCTCTGCCATTTTATCATGAGTTGATCCATTCTCCCATTTAGTCCCACTCCTCTGCCTTCTCACCATAACCTTTGATGCCCTGGCTACTCAGATACCTATCAATCTCTGCCTTAAAGACACCCAATGACTTGGCCTCCACTGCTGCCCGTGGCAACAAATTCCATAGATTCACCACCCTCTGACTAAAAAAATTTCTTCGCATTTCTGTTCTGAATGGGCGCCCTTCAATCCTTAAGTCATGCCCTCTCGTACTAGACTCCCCCATCATGGGAAACAACTTTGCCACATCCACTCTGTCCATGCCTTTCAACATTCGAAATGTTTCTATGAGGTCTCCCCTCATTCTTCTAAACTCCAAGGAATACAGTCCAAGAACGGACAAACGTTCCTCATATGTTAACCCTCTCATTCCCGGAATCATTCTAGTGAATCTTCTCTGTACCCTATCCAACGTCAGCACATCCTTTCTTAAATAAGGAGACCAAAACTGCCCACAGTACTCCAAGTGAGGTCTCACCAGCGCCTTATAGAGCCTCAACATCACATCCCTGCTCCTATACTCTATTCCTCTAGAAATGAATGCCAACATTGCATTCACCTTCTTCACTACTGACTCAACCTGGAGGTTAACGTTAAGGGTACCCTGTATGAGGGCTCCTAAGTCCTGTTGCATCTCAGAACTTTGAATTCTTTCCCCATTTAAATAATAGTCTACCCATTTATTTCTTCTGCCAAAGTGCATAACCATACACTTTCCAACATTGTATTTCATTTGCCACTTCTTTGCCCATTCTTCCAATCTATCCAAGTTTCTCTGCAGACTCTCCGTTTCCTCAGCACTACCGACCCCTCCACCTATCTTCGTATCGTCAGCAAACTTAGCCACAAAGCCATCTATTCCATAATCTAAATCGTTGATGTACAATGTAAAAAGAAGTGGCCCCAACACTGATCCCTGTGGAACACCACTGGTAACCGGCAGCCAACCAGAATAGGATCCCTTTATTCCCACTCTCTGTTTCCTGCTAATCAGCCAACGCTCTATCCATGTATGTAACTTTCCTGTAATTCCATGGGCTCTCATCTTGTTAAGTAGCCTCATGTGTGGCACCTTGTCAAAGGCCTTCTGAAAATCCAAATATACAACATCCACTGCATCTCCCTTGTCTAGCCTACTGGTAATTTCCTCAAAAAATTGTAATAGGTTTGTCAGGCAGGATTTTCCTTTAAGGAATCCATGCTGAGTTCTGCCTATCTTGTCATATGCCTCCAGGTACTCTGTAACCTCATCCTTGACAATCGACTCCAACAACTTCCCAACCACCGATGTCAAGCTAACAGGTCTATAACTTCCTTTTTGCTTTCTTGCCCCCTTCTTAAGTAATTGGAGGGAGGTGGAGTCGGCACCTATGGAGCGGAGGGAGATGGGGTCCGCGTGTACAGGGAGGAGGGAGATGCAGTTAGCGTGTACACACAAGTGAAAGGGCAGGTCTTGCTGTGTTCAGTCAGTACATAGTGCAGGCATGTGCGTGTGTTAGTGTGTGCAAGTGTGTGTGTACAAATGTGAGTGTGATTGTACATGTGCATTTGTGCTTGTTGGTGTGATTGTGTGTGCGTGTGTGTGTGTGTGTGTGTGTGCGCGCGCACATGCTTTTGGGAGCATGTGTTTATCAGATGGTTGAAATGGTTCAATTCATTATCAGAGAATGTATACAGTATACAACCTGAAATTCCTACTCTTCACAGACATCAACAAAACAGGAAGAAAACCCAAAGAATGAATAACGGTAACATCAGAACCACAAAGCCCCCCACAGCCTCCCATGCTCATATAGCAGCAAAAAACAGCAACCCTGCCTGCCCCCTCCCCACATAATTTTGGCTGCAGAAGCTCCGAACTCCCTCCCTCCTCCACAATGCAACAACAGCAAAAGCTCCTGAAACAGACCTTGATCTAGAGTCCATCAGAAACTACCATCTCAACCCAGCACGTCGGTATCTCAGACATCTCGGGTATCTCTGTCTAACGAGGAAGAGAGAAATCGCTCCGGCAACAACGAGTGTGGAGACCAGCAACTCACTGTTCCCATGTTACAGTCCTCTAGGGGCATTACAGGGATGGGAGTGTGGATGGGTGTGAGTATGTGTATGAGAGAGAGGGTATGAGAGAATGTGTGCGTGTACAATGGAGTGTGTTGAATACTGAAGAACGTGTTTACAAATGTGTGCAAGGGTGTAATGTTGAGGCTTTATAAAGGACTCACTTGGTGTATAGTGAGCTGATTTGGGCCCCTTATCTAAGAAAGGATGTGCTGAAACTGGAGAGGGTTCAAAGGAGGTTCACAAAAATGACTTCAGGATTAAATGACTTGTCATATGAAGAATGTTTGATGGCTCTCAGCCTCTTCTCACTAAAATTCAGAAGGAGACCTCATTGAAACCTATTGAATGGTGAAAAGCCTCGACAGAGTGGATGTGGAGGGGATGTTTCCTATGGTGGGAGAGTCTAAGACCAGAGAACGCAGCCTCAGAATACAGGAGCGTCCCTTTGGAATGGAGGTGGAATTTCCTCAGCCTGAGAATGGTGAATCTGTAGTATTCTTTGCCACAGATAGCTGCGGAGGTCACATTTGTATGTACACTTCAGGCAGAGGTTGATATATCCTTGATTGCTCTGGGTGTGAAGGGATACGGGGTGGTGGGAGGGAGGGGTGGTGTGGGGGAGAGAGGGATGAAATTGGGGCTACGAGGAAAATTGGATCCATCATGAATGAAATGGTGGAGCAGGCACGAGGGGCCCAATGGCCTAATTCTGCTCCTATGTCTAATGGTCTAACTTCAAGTGTTGCATTCCTGTTCATACCAGTACATGCATGTGTGAACACTTGTGCCTGCAACTCTATCCGCATCCTCCCATGCATGCACTTATAAGCATGTGCATAAGTGCTACTGCATGTATGCTGACGTCTGCACTAGTGGATCACACCCCGAGTACGTGTGCGCACGTTTGAGTACTCCATTCATACTCACCTTGAGGTTCGGCGTAGATGTTTAAAGCCATTGTTGCATTCCCATACAGATAATAATAGAAACTCATAGAGAGGCACCCTGTGGAACTGACTTGTGGACTCTTCAAGTGGAATTTGTGTCCGGGTTGATTGAATTCCGAATTGAGCAACATGTGGTGGCCAACTGGAACAGAGGGAGAACAGAATTTAGACCAGTACAGGTTCGATGTTGTGGTGTTCACCGAGCTTGGTGATTAGTTTGCAGATGTTTCATCACCAGTCGAGATGACATCCTCAGTGCCCAGTTGTTGGTGTTTCTCTCTGGGAGTGCTCGTGTTTATTTAAGCCCCCATTCGCTTTCCTCGATTGGCTATCTCTTCCGTTGACCTTTGAATTCTATTCGATCATGTTTCTTTGGCTTTTAGGGGTTCTTAGATGGCACTCTTAAAATTCTCGAGCCTGCTTCGTGTTTGTCTGTGCCAGAAGCCATATAAACACGAGGACTCTCAGAGAGAAACACCAGCAAATGCGCACTGAAGATGTTACCTTGACCGGTGATTAAACATCGGCAAGCTAATTGCCAAGCTCGGTGAACACCACAACATCAAGCACTTCAACCCAAGCAACTAATATTCAATACCATCCTAGACGAGTACAAGTTTCCAACTTTGCCCACAACTCCCCCTCTGGAGATCTTCCCAAATGCTCCCACAGAACTATGTGCCCAAATCCGTAAACTTCAAGAGGCCGGCGTCTAGCAAACGACCGGAGAGAATGAGTGCTCACAGCCGGGTTTGGTGAAGTCGGTCAGATGGTTGCTTCCATGTGTCCAGCCTTTATCATCGGCACTTCCCACGAGCGTTTTGGTGGTCCAACCGCACTGGTCCTTGTCAAAGTCGCAGCCGTAGATACAAGCTGTGCAGAACGAGACAATGAGGGCAGAGAGTCAGAGACACAATGATTTCCCTTTATGTTCAAAGCTTCAGAGAATATCGCTTGCAATTATTTAGTACAACACACAAAGCACCAGACGAACTCAACATGTCAGGTTGCATCTATGGAAGGCTGTAAACGGTCGGCATTTCGGGCCGAGAGCCTTCAGATGGACTGGAAAGGAACGGCGGGGGACACAGAAACCAGAATAAAAATGTCATAGTGAGCACTTGCAACAACTGAACCCCAGTGTGGAGGAACGGAAGACTCCCATGTGGAGACAGAAACAAGAGATTATACACAGGAATTCCAACAGAGCATCAGTGGCCCCACTGAGCAACACCGTGTGACGAAGCATACCCTGCGCTCCGCCATGAGTGCTAAACGGGAGTCAGCATTAAATAATCACAGGATGCGGAAAACCCGTGCCAGTCACAATTAACATGACAAGATTAAACAGAAAGCACAAAGGCTTAACAACTCTTGTTAAGACAACAGTTAGTAAATGCAGGTACTCGAGAAACCTAGAATCCCAACGCTCTACCGCTTGCCGCAGAGGACAGTAGGGCTCATGGCAAAGAAGGTGGGGTGGGAGGAAGGAGTAGAAACTGGCAGGTGATAGGTGAGACCAGGTGACGGAGAAGGTAGCTTTGTGGGGGAGGAGAGGATGAAATGAGAAGCTGGGAGGTGATAGGTGGAAAGTGGAAAAGGGCTGGAGAAGAAGGAATCGGATAGGAGAGGGGAGTGGACCATGGGAGAAAAGGAAGGAGGTGGGAATCCAGAGGGAGGTGATGGGCAGGTCATGAGGGTGCGGGAAGAGGAGAAGGTGTGAAAGGGTCACCCGAATAGGGAACAGAATAGGTTCTAGATATGTTCCATATAACCCAATCACATGCTTTCTCTGGGGCCCCCATACCCAACAGTTTCTGTCCATCCACAGTCTGTCAATGCACATGAAGGCGTAAACGTGTGTGTAGGGGTGTGTGTGTGTGTGTGTGGCCCAACCTCACTCACTTGGACAGGGCCCAGAAACCACGGCAATGTTGTCCACCGCGATGTCGGCCTCTTCCCATAAACCTCGCTCAGCTTGGAAGATCACCTGGCATTGTCAGGGGCAAAAGAATTGCAAGTGAGAGTTAATGCAAAATCCTCCTCGCAATTTCGCAGCTTGACGTGAACACAACAGGAGCCAGAGAAGGCAACTGGGCCCTTCAGTGTCATCATGGCTAACCTACACTGATCTCAGTTCCTACTCTGAGCTAGTTTTCCCATTCTCCCTCAATTCCTCAATCATTCAAGTGCTTCTCTACCTCCACCTTAAAGAAATATAACATAGAACAGCATAGCACAAGAACAGGGAACTTGGTCCACGATATCGTATTGTGTCCGAGAAGAGTAAGAATTTCAGGTTGTATACTGAATATATTCTCTGATATTAAAATAAAACATTTGAACCATCTTAATGCTCAAATCCCTTCTGCCTACACACGCTCCGTTCCCTGCTTACTCATGTGTCTATCTTAACTTCAAAGGTTCAAAGTACAGTTATTATCAAAGTATGTATGCAGTGCACACCCTGAATCTCGTCTTCTTGCTGACAGCCATGAAACAAAGAAACACATTTAATCTGTTCAAAGGAAACATCAACCACCCAAAGTGCAAACAAAAAGAAACAAATCATGTAAATGAGAAAAAAACAAGTGAAAAACATACAGAATATAAAATACCAAACCATAGAGTCCTTGAAACAGTTCAGGAATGTTCAGTTTAGTTCAAATTCGCACTGTGGTGACTGTGGGACACAGAGCCAGTCCGCCCCAATCAAAATCACACAAAATAACAACAAAGAAGACATCATATCATGAACTACCTTCTGGTAATTTCTCCCCCACTCCCTTCCCTCTTTTTTCATTCCTCATTCAGGCACACTGTGTGACTGTGACTCAAATGCAGTTCTTATTGCTTGAGTTGGGACTGACGTAAATTTAATGCTATTTTAAGTATTTTTAAAGCATATTTGTGCCCAATTGTGTCTCTATGTTATGATGTGCTTCTGGTTCCTCCTTTTCTTTGTTTTGTGTGATTTTGATCAGGGCGGACTAGCCAGCAGACATGGCACTGGACTGAGCTGGACTGAATGAGCCTGGACTCTTTTGATGTCGCTGTGATTTGGTGTTTTGTATTCTGTGCTGTTTGCTGTTTCTATGATTTGTTCTTTTTTTGTCCGCTGGGGATTTTATGTTTATCTTTAAATGGTTTTCTGTGTTTCGTGGCTGTCTGTGTGGAAGATGAATCTGAAGACTGGTAGTGAGCTTGGAGAGAGCGAGCTGTGAACTAAAGGAATTGCTGACAAACCTATCCGTGTGGAAGTTAGGTGTAATTGACATTTATCTAGCGTGAGCTCTGAGCCCGTGTCGAGACTGCCAGGAAGATTTATAATGAACAACGTATAGGTTGCAACCAGCTCTAGATTAAACATGAGAGGTTCTGCAGATGCTGGAAATCCAGAGCAACACACACGAAATGCTGGAGCAACTCAGCAGGTCAGGCAGCATCTATGGAGGGGAGTAAAGTGCCAACGTTTTGGGCTGAGACCCTTCATCAGGACTGGAAAGTAAGGTGGTGGGGAAGACGATAAGGAGGGGGGAGGTATACAAGCTGGCAGGTGATAGGTGAAGCAAGGCGAGGGGGAAGGTGGCTGGGTGGGTGGGGGAGGGGCGTGAAGTGAGAAGCTGGAAGGCGATAGGTGGAAAAGGTAAACGCCTGAAGAAGAGCAAATCTGATAGGAGAGGAGAGTGGAGCATGGAGGAAGGGCACCAGAGGGAGGTAATGGGCATTGAGACACACAGGGCATGGAGCTAGAACAGGTTAAACACCAACAACGCGGAATAAGGTGTAACAGCTACAAAGAAAGTGTGGTGCAGGTAAACAACAAAGGGCAAGATCATAATGGGGTAGATTGTGAGGCCAAGAGTGCATCTTATTGAACTACAGGTCTGTTCAAGAGCCTGATGACAGAGGGGTGGAAGCTGTCCTTGAACCTGGTGGTACGGGCTTTTAGGCGCTTGTATCTTCTGCCCGATGGGATGGGGGAGAAGAGAGAATGTCCGAGGTGGGAGGGGTCTATGATTATGTTGGCAGCTTTAATGAGGCAGCGGGAAGTGTAGACTGAGTCCTTGGAGGTGCGGGGGTGAGGGGCTGGTTCCGGTGATGAGCCAAGCCGTCCACAACTCTCTGCAGTTTCTTGTAATCATGAGTAGAACAGTTACCAGACCAAGTCACCATGCATCCATGAGAAGAAGTGAGGGATGTGCAATACTTATTTAGCGGAGGAGTTGGTGAGCTTCCTTGGCTAAGGCTTCTAGCTGGTCCAACCTGGAAAGGCTATCACTCCTAGGACCTTGACGCTCTCAGTCCTCACAACCTGTAATGGTTATGCCTGCTTATACCCAACAGTGCTTGGCTTCAGACGACAGTTTCTCAGTCAGCAAGATCATGCAGTCAGGGAGGGGTGAACTGGTCAGACACCGGCAGGGATCGAAGTAACTCACTGCACCCAGGGAAAGAGACCCAATCATTCCCAGAAGTTGTTGCCTCCGTAGTAACTCTGATAATCCGGCACATCGGGTTGTGGTACGGACTGTTGGATGTTAGAAAGCTGAGGCTTATGAGGGCATTGGTCAGTCTGCATTTGGACTATTGCGAGCAGTTTTCAGCCTCTTATCAAAGAAAAGATGTGCTGGCATTGGAGAGGTTCACAAGGATGATAGGGCTAATGCATGAGGAGCATTTGATCACTTGGGGCATGTACTCGCAGGAATGGTGCGGGGTTGGTGGGAGATTCTCATTGAAACCGACTGAATATTGAAAGGCCTAGATAGAGTGGACATTGATAGTAGAGTCTAGGGCCAGAGGGCACAGCTTCAGAGTAGAAAGACTTTGGAACAGAGCTGAGGAGGAACTTCTTTAGCCAGAGGGTGGAGAATCTGTGGAGGCCAAGTCATTGAGTCATTAAGCTGGAGGTTGATAAGTTCTTGATTAGGCATGGTGTCAAAGGTAACAGGGTGGGGGAGAGGCAGAATGAGGGTGAAAGCCAATGGCACAGCAGACTTGATGAGCTGAATGGCCTACCTCTGTTGCTATGTCTTATGGTCCTATTCCAACATACTTTTCTTTCACTTCGAAACCCTTTGACCTCTACAGGCTACAAGGACAAGGATGGCAAATGCAGAAGATCTGAAAGCTCACACCACCGGGCACAAGGACAGCTTGCGTCCCACTGTTATTGGACCTTTAAATAGACCTCTTGTAGGACAAAGACAAACTCTTAACCTCCCTACCTAGCTCATCGTGCCTCTTGCACCTTACTCTTCTAAGTACACTGCGCCTTCTCTGTAACTGGGGACTATGCAGCCTGCTTTGCTCTGTTTGCCTTGACAGATGCTCCACAAAAAGCTTTCTGTCCAGATGCTTCACAGCTTGGTGTGGCAATCGCTGTGCCCAAAACCGCAAGGAACTGCAGAGAGTCGTGAACGCAGTTCCATCATGGAAACCAGCCTCCCCTCTCCACCATCTCAGTCTAACCTTCCCGGGAAAGCCGGCAGCACAAAGACTGCACTCGCCCGCCCTGGACAGTCTCTCTTCTCCCCTCTCCCATCGGGCAGAGGATACAAAAGCTTGAAAGCTCCTGCCACCAGGCTTAAGGACAGCTTCTACCATCTTTTTAATGGTTATATTTCTTGAGATACGGTGTGGAATAGGCCGTTCAGGCCTTTGGAGCCTTGCCGTCCAGCAATCCCCCAATTTAACCCCAGCCTAAACTTACAATGAACAATTAACCTCCCAACTGGTACGTCTCTGGACTGTGGGAGGAAACTGGAACACCTGGAAGAAACCCATGCAGTCGGGAGAATGTACGGACAGCGTCCGGAATTGACCCCTGATCCCTGGTACCGTAAAGAGCTGTGCTGACCACTACACTACTGTGCCACCCAGAGGTGGAGTTCCCTACTCCTGTTGGTGCTGGATATATTTATAAAGTATTATAAGGATAAATATTGTAGAGATTAGGTTTACTTGTCACATGTATATCGAAGCATACAGTGAAATACATCATCGGCATCAAATCGAAATCAGCAAGGATGGGTAGGGACAGCCCACAAATGTCACCATGCTGGTGCCAACTTAGCATGCCCACAACCTACTAACCCTAACCTGTGAGTCATAGAGAACAGAAATAGGCCCTTTGGCCCATCTCACCCATGCTGATCGGGAAACCTATCTAAGCAAGTTCCATCCATCTGAATTTGGCCCACATCCCTCCCTATCCACGTACCTGCCCCAAATGTCCCAGTGGTGCAAAGGTGCAGTTTTGGTCACCTACCTACAGGAAAGATGTAAATAAGGTTGAAAGGGGACAGAGAAAATTTACAAGGATGTTGCCGGGACTGGAGGACCTGAGTTATAAGTGAAGATTGAACAGGTTAGGACTTTATTCCTTGGAACGTAGAAGATTGATAGAGGTATACAAAATTATGAGGGGTATAGACAGGGTTAATGCAGGCAGGCTTTTTCCACTGCTGTAGGGTGGGACAACTCAGGTAAAGGGAGAAACGGAACATTAGCTTTTACCTCCCACGGGAGCAATGCTTTGATAATTATCATAGGTTGAGAGCAGTCTTGGGTTAACTGTTGACCAGAGTGTTCCCTCTCTCCCCCTCCCAATGAGAGCAGCCTGTGTGAAAGTTACATGGACATTATTAGCACAGCAGGCTGCCTCTTTCCCCTCAGTTGGATAACAAGCTTCCTGCTCATTAATTAAGAATAATGAGACTCCGTACAGAATCATTAGACACAGGCTTGGGATGGTGGTGACAATTTAGGTCATTTCTCCCTCCTCGGTTTACACTGTTGGAAGAAAATTAAACAAGGCTTCAGCTATTTCATATTCCTCAGCAAATATCCCAGATTGCTGAGATACATCCTAGGACGCACTGGGACATATTGTCTGTGATGTAACCTGGGGTCATCGGATGTTTCGGGTCTTTCTGCATCAGACACACTCTCATCCAGGCGACTCAGCCGGGGTTGATCACGCCCCGGCTTGTGTCCTAGCAGCACTGGTCCATGGGTCACACCTCTTGATCCTCAGCCATATTAGGAAAAGGAGAGAGTAGATTCTGCAGAGCGAGCAGCCAACAGAACCTCTGCACCCCACCTCTATAGGCTGGCATTGTGCCCTCCACCCCTGTGCCTGGCACTGCTCCACCAACTCCTGGCATTTGGCTTTCTTATGCTCCAACGCCTCCTCAGACTGGTCTTTCCAAGGCACAGTCAGCTCTACCATGACCACCTGCTTTGAGGTTTCTGAAAGAATGACCAGTCTCAGGGATGATGATGTGATGAAGTCAGGGAACTTCAATTGCTTGCCCAGATCGACTTTCAGTTGCCAGTCAGACACCATGGCAAGCAAGTCTGCTGGTGTCACCCAAAACACCTGAATCTCCTCCATTTCCTGGACATCCACGCTCACCCCATCTCCTTGTTGCCTTAGCAGGGATAGAGTTCCTCTTGTCCTCACCTACCACTGGATGACATCTTTACATCTTTACACCAGATGCATCTTTACCTCTGCCCCAATCTCTGCATTCCACAAGGATTACTCTCTCCGTGATTCCCTCGTCCATTCATCCCTCCTCACTAATCTCCCTCCTGGTACATATCGAAGCAAGGGAGGAGGTGAATGGACAGAAATGCTACACCTGCCCATTTACCTCTTCCCTCACCTCCTTTCCCAAAGAGCCCTTCCAGGTGAGGCAACACTTCACCTACAAATCTGTAGGTACTCCCAATGTGGTCTCCTCTACATCTTGTAGGAAAATCCTACAAAAAGTAGTGGATATGGCCCAGTCCATCACCTCCACCCTGGTGCCCCACCTCCTTCCCTTTCTCCTATGGGCCTCTCACCTCTCCTATCAGCTGCCTTCTTCTCCAGCCCTTGACCTCTCCCACCCACCTCGCTTCACCCGTCACTGTCTAACTATCCTCCTTCCCCACCCTCCACCTTTTTATTCTGGCATCTTCCCTCTTCCTTTCCAGTCCTGAAGAAGGGTCTCAGCCCAAAATGTTGACTGTTCATTCATTTCCATAGATGCTGCCTGACCTGCTGAGTTCCTACAGCACTTTGAGTGTGTTGCTGCAATATGGTAATGTCTAGGTAAACTTGTTCTTTTTTGAGAAGTGCTGACCGTAAGATAATTATTGGCCAGGACTCCAAGTTCTGAGAGAACATGCTGGGGCCTTGAGCAAGCAGGCAGTGCTTTGGTTTAAAATGTCATCTCCAAGGTAACATCTCTCCTCCCAACCACATTTCATTCATCGATAGTGTCTGAACCAAGAAGAACCAATCATCAAGGACCCTCGCCATCTGGATGATGCCCTCTTCTCACTGCTGCCATTGGGCAGGAGGTACAAAAGCCTGAAGCTCCACAACGCTGCACGGTATCGGTGACATGGGTTCGATTCCTGTCACTGTCTGAAAGAAGTTTGTATGTTCCCCGGTTGCAATGGTTTCCTCCCAAAGGTTGATTGGTCATTGTAAATTGTCCTGTGACGAGGCCCAACCAGACTATGCTGGACCATCAGTCATCTACTTACACCCACCTCATCTCACTCTCCCACGTTCCCGTTGGCTCTACCCCTCACTCACGCTCTTCATCGTCATTATGTGCCGTGTTGTATGATCTGGGCGATCATGGTCCATCCGTGACCAGGATCATCCTTGGAAAATTTTTCTACAGAAGTGGTTTGCCATTGCCTTCTTCTGGGCAGTGTCTTTACAAGACTGGTGACCCCGGCCATTATCAATACTCTTCAGAGATTGTCTGCCTGGCGTCAGTGGTCACATAACCAGGGCTTGCGATATACACCAGCTGCTCATTGAACCATCCACCACCGGCTCTCATGGCTTTACGTCACCCTGATTGAGGAAGGGGGAGCTAAGCAGGTGCTACACCTGCCCAGGATTGACCCGCAGGCTAGCCGAGGGATAGAGCACCGTACACCTCCTTTTGTAGTGACGTAACTCCACCTCGTCACTCAATCAGCCCCGGCACTCACACACTGGGACGGGGTAATTAACCCATCGACCGCATGTGGTGTTAGGAAGTGACAGGAACCTGAAGCACCTGGGGGGTGGGACCCACACAGGCCTGGGAGAACATGCAAAGTCCACACACACACACACACACACACACGCATACGCGCGCACGCATACAGAGGCAGAGCCAGAGGTCGGGATGGAACTTGGGTCTCTGGAACTCAGGTGCTGGCTGTACCTGCTGCACCAAAGGATCGCTTAGATATCCTTTGGGAATTGTGCCCTGTTACCCTGTGTGCAACTTCAAACCCACCCACCTTGCCAAACTCCCATAGCTTCTTGTGACGGCCACTTGGCCCACCGAGTCTTCTCTGGCCCACTCCACTTAATTCCACCCACTGCATCGCGGAGGGGAAACAGGCCCCAGCGTTGGGCCACGCAGACGCATATTTCAGGGCCTCTGATAGTTACTCACCCGAGTGATCTGGTCCGAAGCTGGTACCGTCACCGAGCCCTGCAGCCAGGCATTGCTTTGTGGCAGGGTCCTCTCCCAAAGCAGATCCTCCTGTGTCCCGCGGCTGGCCAGAACCTTTAGCTCTGATTGCGAGCCAAATGTCCCGTGCATGTGATAGGAGAACTCGATGCATGCGCCCTCGGTCAGATTCAGCGGCGGGCTCTCCAGGCGGATAAACTGGCCCTGAATGAAGTTACTTGCCTCCTGGTAGATGTAGTAGCCTGCTTGAGAGACCGGGTAGCCATGGTGAGACTGGTTGGCTGGGAACTCGTCCGCATCCTACCCCCACTCCTCGCACCCTTCCTGTCCCTCACAGCAGCCAGCCTCACCCCTCATCAGACTCCACCTCAGTCACTGAGCCAGACTGCAGAAACAGGCCCCTTGGCCCATCAAGCCCATGCTGGCCATCATTTAGGATCACCCAACACTAATCTCACAATGCCATCGAGAGTCACCACCCTACACCCACCCTGCCATATTCTACCCCTCAAATACTCACACCAGCGGCCGACTAACACCCATCCCCACATGTCGTTGAGATGTGAGATGGAACCCAAACATCAAGGGGAACCTATAGGGTCACAGTGAGAACATAAAAACTCCACATAGATAGAAAAACTCCACATATTACTACACACATACAGACACAAACACACATACATACATATACACACACAGATACAGTACGTACAGATGTACAAACATACACAGGGACACAAACACAAACACAGACACACACACACACACACACACACACACACACACACACACAGACACACACACACACACACACACACACACAGACACACACAGACACACACACACACACACACACACACACAGACATGCACACAGACAGATGCGCAGACATTCACTGATTCACTGACACGGAAACATATTCATACACACACACATACATACATACATACATACATACATACACATACACACTCACAAACACACATACATATACAAACACACATACACAGCCACATACATACACACACAGGTGCACTCACACAGAGAGACACACACAGACACACACAGACACACACACACACACACAAACACATACACAGATACACAATACACATTTAGATTCACAGACAGACGCAGGGACACACATATAGATACATAAATATACATATGCTCAGACACACACAGATGCACACACACAGTCATACACAAACACAGACACAGACATGCACACAGACAGACACGTGCAGACATACATAGACACTGATACACACACACACACACACACACACACACACACACACACACACACACACACACTGATTGCTGGCGGCCGGGATCGAACCAATCCACCTGTGGAGAGAGGAAGTAATCCAATCCCTCAAGTTGACAACCCTTTGTAAAGCATTTGAAAACATTAATTCTGTTCATCTGTCTACAGAACCTGCACAACCTGTTAAGGCCTTCCATAATTTCTGTTTTTAACTAAACATTTGCCGATACTCTCTGCATCCGGCTGGGATTCGGATTTCCCGCTCACCCTTCTTTGCTTCATTGTTCCAGGGCGCTGGATAGTCCTGTGAGGGGCCAGTGCTTTGGGTAGGCGTTTCCCCGTTGGTCCTGATCCATTCTCCACTGTCGGATTCGCACACCTGAGTCCAGTTGCAGAAGGGCTGGGAGTTATCATTGAAGTCACAGCGGGTGATGTAATCTGATGGTGAGAGAGGAGACTGATTAGTCGAAAATCAACATCAACCCCAATGCAACAGATCCTTTGGCTTATGGTGTTGTACCAAAGTAATTATGCAAATGGGGCCTAAATCTGTTCTGCCTGTTGTGGAAATAAGCATATCTGTAACTCTGAAATCAATATGAATTTGTAATGTAATATGACAAAATGGAACCTGTGTGATCCCAGAGTGCTTTGCTGGTTTGCTGGTTTGTTTGAGTGGAGGCTTACCAGGAGTGAGTGAGTGAGTGAGTGTGTGTGTTTTATCAAGACATGTGTTTTATGGCTGGTGGGGGGGAATGTTTTGACAACAGAGAAAAACAGGACACTGCTGTCCTGGGGGGAAGAAGCTCTAAAGACAAATGGCCTGATCAAAGAACAAATGCCAGAAACCAGAGATGGATGCAGATAATGGAGGAATGCCATTATGGAACGGAACATCCTAATTACTTATCTCTGTAGAAGTATTAAAGAGGTTTGTTTTGAGCTGTAAGGTTGAAACCATCTTCCAGGCTATAACATATGGAGATAGACCTTCCCTTGCACGTAAATAATAAAATGCGCCTGTAATTTGATCCACTCTGAATTTGTTGTAGGTTGTTACTGTATATTAGAAAACCTAGCTGAACGGTACATACCACCGCACATGATCATAATCCCCACATCTCCTCTCAGTTGGAGTCTGTAGAAATACATATTGAATTTTGTGTTTTTTGTAACCATTTGATGTGATAAAATAGAGTAGACATTCCCAGAGTGTTAAACTAATATGTTGCAATGTATGTATGTGCCTAAAGCAGCAGGAAGAAACTACAAGAAATGTGCTTACTAAAGGAATATGTGACTACAATCACCCAATGTACTGAACATTGTGGAATAAGGAAGTAACAAAGACGAGCCAACCGCAGATGGCAGACTAAAACGAATGTGTCGGGAGGACCGAGCTCACTGGAAGCAGTAGCCTTGTCTCGTTCTTATGCATAAAAAGAATGCTCTGTAAACAGTGTGTTGGAAGTCTCCTGCCATCTATTAAATGTTACTAATGTGCTCACCACAACCACTATACCTGGCAGCTCGTGCCAAATATACACCACCCTTTGTGAGAAGAAATTGCCCCTGATGTCCCATTTAAATCTCTCTCCTCTGGTTTTATGCCCTCTTTGTTTTTAGATCAATGGTGATCAGCCTCAGATCAAAACGGGGGATTGATGGGCGGGACAGCTTGAAGGGCTGGAAGGGCCCATTCTGCGCTGTATCTTGATAAATAAATAAATGGTAATTATTATTGTCATGGAGCAAGGGAGCTTTGTTTTCCATGCGATTGAGACAGATCACTTCATCATATTGTGCCAAGGTGAGGCCACACTCAGGATGGAGGAGCAACACCTTGTATTCCATCTGGGTAGCCTCCAACCTGAGCATGAATATCAATTTCTCCTTCTGGTAAACAAATACCACCCCTTCCTTCTATTCCCCACTCTATCCTCTCACTTCTCCTCACCTGCCTTTTACTTCCTCCTGGGTCCCCTTATCCTTCCCTTTCTCCTATTATCCACACTCCTCTCCTATCGGATTTTCCTTCTTTCCCTTGATACTTCCCACCCACATGGCCTCACCTATCACTTTCCAGCTAGCCTCCATCCCCTCCCCCCTCCGTTTTATTCTGGCAGCTTCCCCCTTCCTCCTCAGTCCCGATGAAGGGTCTCGGTCCAAATCGTTGATTGTTTATTCATTTCCCTAGGTGCTGCCTGGCCTGCTGTGTCCCTACAGCATTTTTTGTGTGTTGTTTTGGATTGGGTGCCCACTGAGTGGCAGGACTTCGGGGAGCCCCAGAGACTCCAGGGTTGTCAGCCCAGGTTCTGGAAGTGGGACTGCTGTTCAGTGGTGCCAAGGCTAACAGAATGCCAGTGTCATCTTGAGGGGTCGAGTGGCCTGGAGCAAACAGGAAGAGACAAGTGAAGGAGCAGTACCTTTCTTGGGCTGATCATCGCTGCACTGTAAGCTGTGGGAAGAAAACAAATCAAAATATTCAGCAACTTCCTGAGCAGAAGCCAAGAGATTAGTGTAACATTCGTCAATGCAAAGTCCCACTCAAGCACTTCCCTACCCCCAGTAACTACATCTACTTTACACTTTACTGTCTGCCTGCACTGCACTTTCTCTGTAGCTGTTACACTTTATTCTGAATTCTGTTATTGTTTTACTTTGTTCGACCTCAGTGCTCCATGTAATGATAGGATCTGTATGGACAATGTGCAAGACAAGCTTTTCACTGTACCTCACTATCTGTGACCATGATCAACCAATACCAACATCCTTCTCTCCTTCAATATAATGTCACATTCAGCCTGTGGGGCCTCGGGTGAACCTCTCTTTCACATGTCGTGGCACAGTAACATTGTGGTTAGCATAAACACTTTACAGTGCCCAGCGATCTGGGTAGGAGTCTATTCCGCAAAATAGATATAGATAGACAGACAGATAAGCAACACACATAAAAGTTGCTGGTGAACGCAGCAGACCAGGCAGCATCTCTAGGAAGAGGTACAGTCGACATTTCAGGCCTGAAGGGTCTCGGCCTGAAACGTCGACTGCACCTCTTCCTAGAGATGCTGCCTGGCCTGCTGCGTTCACCAGCAACTTTTATGTGTGTGGCTTGAATTTCCAGCATCTGTAGAATTCCTGTTGTTAGACAGACAGATAGCTGGATTGATTGATAGATAAATAGATAGATAGACAGATAGATTGATTGATAGATAGATAGACATAGATTGATTGATAGACTATCTAGACAGATAGGTAGATTGATTGATTGATGGATAGATAAATAAATAAGGCATCCGTTAGTCTTGCGAGACCATGGATCTGCTCCTGGAAATTCTTCACTCTCCAGGGCGCAGGCCTGGGCAAGGTCGTATGGAAGACCAGCAGTTGCCCATGCTGCAAGTCTCCCCTCTCCACGACACTGATGTTGTCCAAGGGAAGGGTGAGGGCCGATACAGGTTGGCACTGGTGTCGTCGCAGAGCAATGTGTGATTAAGTGCCTTGCTCAAGGACACAACACGCTGTCTTGGCTGGGGCTCGAACTCACGACCTTCAGGTCGTTAGTCGAATGCCTTAACCACTTGGCCATTTGATAGATAAATAGATAGACAGATAAAGAAGGTGCTCAAGAAGACAGCTTCTATCATCACAGACCCCCATCATACACAGCACGCCCTCTTCTCACTGGTAGCATTTGCCTGGACGTACAGAAGCCTGAAGGAACAGGTACTTTTCTACAACCATTAGATACTTGAACCAATCTGCACAACCTAACCCTACCTCAGCAAACACTCCTCTTGCCTCAGACCATGGACTTGCTTCTCGTTGTGTCTTTTTGTTTGTTTTACACTATAGCATTGCTCTTTCAAACTTCCTCTTCCACTGTCTTGTATAAGTTGCACTCAGCTGCCACGTTATTGTGTACCCCCTGTAACTAATAAAGTGTCCACTGAGTCTATGCTCGTGGTCTTCTGCTGCGACAGCCCATCCACTGTGAGGTGCAACGTGTTGTGTGCTCAGAGATGCTCTTCTGCACACCACTATTACAATGCGTGGATATCTGAGTTACTGTCTCCTTTCCTGTCAGCTTTAACCAGCCTGGCCATTCTCCTCTGACCTCTCTCATTACCAAAGCATCTCCACCTACAGAACTGCCGCTCGCTGGATATTTTCTTGTTTCTCGCACCATTCTCTAGAAACTCTAAAAACTGTTGTGTGTGAAAATCCCAGGAAATTTCACAACATATGCTGGTGTTATTAAGCCTGATTCTGAATTTCTGAGATACTCAAACCACCCTGTCCAGCACCAACAATCATTTTCTGTTGAAAGTCACTAAGATCACATTATTTCCCAATTCTGATGAATAGCTGAACCTCTTGACCATGTCTGCATGCTTTTACACATTGAGCTGTTGCCTCATGATTGGCTGATTAGATATGTGCAATAACGAGCAGCTATATCTAATAAACTGGCCACTGAGTGGATCATGTGTATACTATCTGTTCCCATGATACTGCCTGTCATTGTGGCCGTATCTCACCATACTTGATCACATGATCTACCCTGGGTCCAATACATCGATGCAGCTACAAAGAAGGCTTGACAGTGGCTATATTTCACTAGGAGTTTGAGGAGATTTGTTATGCCACTAAAACACTCACAAATTCCTACAGATGTACTGTGGGAAGCATTCTAACTGGTTGCATCACCGTCTGATATGGGGGAGCAGGTGGAGGGGTGGGGTCTACTGCACAGGATCAAAGTAAGCTGCAGAGCATTGGGAAAGCTCTGTCATGAGACTAGCCTCCGTAGCACTCAGGACACCTTCAAGGAGCGATGCCTCAAAAAGGCGGCATCCAGTATTAAGGGCCCCCATCACCCAGGACATGCCCTCTTCTCATTGCTACCATCAGGAAGGAGGTACAGAAGCCTGAAGGCACCACTCAGTGATTCAGGAACAGCTTCTTCCCCTCTGCCGTCCGATTTCTGAATGGACATTAAACCCACTACATCACTACCTTTTTATTTTAGTTTTTGTACTACAGATTTAATTTAACTATTATATGCATATACTATTACATATATATATATATGTGTGTGTGTGTGTGTGTGTGTGTGTGTGTGTGTGTGTGTGTTTGTGTGTGTGTGTGTGTGTGTGTGTGTGTACCTCCTTCGTGTGGGCACGTGGCCAAGTGGTGAAGGCATTGGACTAGCGACCTGAAGGTCGTGAGTTCAAGCCCCAGCTGAGGCAACATGTTGTGTCCTTGAGCGAGGCACTTAATCACATTGCTCTGTGACAACACCGATGCCAAGCTGTATGAGTCCTAATGCCCTTCCCTTGGACAACATTGGTGGCGTGGAGAGGGGAGACTTGCAGCATGGGCAACTGCTGGTCTTCCATACAATCTTGCCCAGGCCTGCGCCCTGGAGAGTGAAGACTTTCCAGGCACAGATCCATGGTCTTGCATGATGCCTTTATTATTATGTACCTCCTTCCTGATGGTAGCAATGAGAAAAAGTATATAAAACTTACTGTAATTCACAGTTTTTATTATTATGTTGCACTAGTGCCGCAAAGACAACAGATTCCGCTACATACGGTATGCTGGTAATATCAAAGCTGATTCTGATTCTGATGAGGCGAACTTGGTTGCCATGGGTGAAAGGGCCTTTTCTGTGCTCTACGATTCCACAACTCTAATATGTTGGGGGAATAAAGTTGGTAATCAAGAAATTAATGAGAGTTAAGATCGAGATCTTTAAGGATCTGATTGGTTCCAACAGAAGACTGCAGGAGCATTAGTCATAATCGTCCAACGTAGCTGCTCAGAAATTGGGTCACCAGATTGGAAAATTTCAAATGCCTCTCTTAACTTAAGGAGGATGCACAAGAACCCAGTTAACCCTCGATAATTCATTTGCCATGCAATTACGGTGGACAACAAATCTTTTCAAAAGCATTGCTTCCTCAGGATTTTTTTTTGTTTATGATAGACCGCTTGAAGCTGAACACAAATATAATCCCAGACTACTTTATAAAGTTCGAAGTTGGAGAAACAAGAAATTAACTTTTATTGAATGTAATGCATTTAATTGTATAATATTGCTGACGCTTTGCAATTGTTTAACTAACGGTATTGCGGGTAAGGTATTGGTGTGGATGGAGAATTGGTTGGCAGACAGGAAGCAAAGAGTGGGAATAAACGGGACCTTTTCAGAATGGCAGGCAGTGACTAGTGGGGTACCGCAAGGCTCAGTGCTGGGACCCCAGTTGTTTACAATATATATTAATGACTTGGATGAGGGAATTAAATGCAGCATCTCCAAGTTTGCGGATGACATGAAGCTGGGTGGCAGTGTTAGCTGTGAGGAGGATGCTAAGAGGATGCAGGGTGACTTGGATAGGTTGGGTGAGTGGGCAAATTCATGGCAGATGCAATTTAATGTGGATAAATGTGAAGTTATCCACTTTGGTGGCAAAAATAGGAAAACAGATTATTATCTGAATGGTGGCCGATTAGGAAAAGGGGAGGTGCAACGAGACCTGGGTGTCATTATACACCAGTCATTGAAAGTGGGCATGCAGGTACAGCAGGTGGTGAAAAAGGCGAATGGTATGCTGGCATTTATAGCGAGAGGATTCGAGTACAGGAGTAGGGAGGTACTACTGCAGTTGTACAAGGCCTTGGTGAGACCACACCTGGAGTATTGTGTGCAGTTTTGGTCCCCTAATCTGAGGAAAGACATCCTTGCCATAGAGGGAGTACAAAGAAGGTTCACCAGATTGATTCCTGGGATGGCAGGACTTTCATATAAGAAAGACAGGATGAACTGGGCTTGTACTCGTTGGAATTTAGAAGATTGAGGGGGGATCTGATTGAAAAGTATAGGATCCTAAAGGGATTGGACAGGCTAGATGCAGGAAGATTGTTCCCGATGTTGGGGAAGTCCAGAACGAGGGGCCACAGTTTGAGGATAGAGGGGAAGCCTTTTAGGACCGAGATTAGGAAAAACTTCTTCACAAAGAGAGTGGTGAATCTGTGGAATACTCTGCCACAGAAAACAGCTGAGGCCAGTTCATTGGCTATATTTAAGAGGGAGTTAGATATGGCCCTTGTGGCTACGGGGGTCAGGGGGTATGGAGGGAAGGCTGGGGCGGGGTTCTGAGTTGGATGATCAGCCATGATCATAATAAATGGCGGTGCAGGCTCGAAGGGCCGAATGGCCTACTCCTGCACCTATTTTCTATGTATGTTTCTAAGCTAAAAATGTTTTGGTGATGATTTTCATTTGTACTCAGTGTCTGAGGCTTCTCGCTTAAGTGTCCAACAACAATCAGCCAGAATTGATGGATACCAGTTGTTCTGATACAGTTTCTCCATGACCACATTTCACCGTGCTCGTCACTGTCAGTGCCAAGATTGGCAGAGAAGTATTCTAAATGGGAATGCAGAAAATGGATCTTTAGTGACATGTTGCACTTCATGGTTTTGTATGCTTGAAGCATGTTCTCAACCAGCTGCATGTAGTTTGGTGCTCTATAGTTGCCAAGAAATTTTTCAGCAATATCCTTGAATGCCTTCCATGCAATTTTCTCCGGTTCCACTAGAAGTTCTTTGAATTGCCTGTCATTGACACCTGTTTGGTTTGTGGACCAACAAAAATGCTCTCCTTAATCTTGGCAGCCTCCAAGAGGACACAATCTTGCCGTTGGGTTTGGAGGTTTGTGTGCTTCAATGACCCGGAGAGCGATGTTGGCTGGAGTCTGGGCTTTATGCTTTGGCTCTTGGTAGGATCACCCATGTCAAACAGGTCAAAGAGTAGAGAGAGGCCAATCTAAGAGTGGCCCACCGATCCTTCAGGTTCGGGGGTTCAGCTCAGGGCTAATGACCCTGACTGGTAAAACAAAATTGTTATGAACACAGCAATGAAGAATCCTTCATTGACGGTGCGACGGTATTCCTGGGTCTTGAATGACTGACAGCAGTGAAAACGAAGAGGATTAAGACCATTGACAACCCCTAAAGGAAGCTCAAGTCACAGTTTATACGGGTCAAAGGTGACCTGGGACTCAGGTCAGCTGGTGTTTACAGGAGTCTCTGTGAGCGCAGAGCAGCGTATATCAGCTAGACGGCACGCACGGTGGAAACCCGCATCAAGGAGCACGTTTGGGATACCTGGAGAAATTGGCGGTAGGTGAATATTGCATTCGCAATGGCCATAGGATTGACTTTGATGGCATAAAATTACTGTGTCATGCCAAAGGCTTTTGTGACCGCCTGGTGAAGGAAGCCATGAAATAAAACCAGAGAATTTTTTTTTTTAACAAAGACGAAGGTCTCACTCTAAGTAAGAACTGGATTTCCATTGTAAACAAGGTGGGAGAAGGGATACCTGATTGGATGAGGACTAACCAATCAGGAGGGACGGACTACAGGATTCTGAGCCGTACAAGAGTGTGAAAAGATCACAGCTGTGGTACAGCTCCACCTTGGTGTGGATGCTTTAAGTAGGTACCACGTTTAATCTGCACTGAGCCCACCTCTGAGCCCTGGTGACATCAAAGAGTTGGTGTTATTAGACATGACTGGTGATGACAAGAGACACTGGATGCACCTAACGCATTCGCTCCAAGACTGAGTTGAGAGGCACTGACACACAGAGTTAGAGTCAGAGCTTCATCTCTCTACTATCAGCAAATAAATTAATTCCAGACCACCCACTGTGAAGTGTAGTCACTGATGTGACCTAGTGGCCAAAATCATATGCCTACCTGACACCTTTCTTATAACTCTGTCTATCTATATGTCTGTCTATCTATCTATTGACCTGAGGATCTATCTATCAATCTATCTGTCTGTCTGTCTGTATCTATTTATCTACCTGTCTGTCTATCTATTGATCTGAGGATCTATCTATTGATCTATCTGTCTGTCTGTCTAACTATCTATTTATCTATCTGTCTGTCTGTCTATCTATCAATCTATCAATCCATCGATCTATCTGTCTGTCTGTCTATCTATCTATGTATCTATCTGCCTGTCTATCTGTCTGTCTATCTGTCTATATATTTGTCTATCTATTTACAGTATATATTTGTCTGTCTAGCTCTCTGTTTATCTATTTGTTTATTGATTGATTGATTGGATTGATTTTTGATTAATTGGGGTACAGCACAGAAAGGGCCCTTCCGGCCCTTCGAGCCGTACCATCCAGCAACCCAATTTGACCCTAGCCTAACCACGGGCAATTTACAATGACTGACTAACCTACTAACCGGAATGTCTTTGGACTGTGGAGGAAACGCACACGGTCAGGGGGAGAACGAACGGGCAGCGGCGAGAATTGAACCTGGGTCACCGGTGCTGTAAAGTGTCATGCCAACCACTACGCCACCGTGCCTCCAGCTTCCTCCAATCACCTTCAAACTATGTCTTCTCGTTTTAGCCATTGTCTCCCTGCGAAAAAAGACACTGGCTGTCCGCTCATCAGCTTGTACACCTCTATCAAGTCACCTCTCATTCTCCTTCGCATCAAAGAGAAACGTCCTGGGCTCGCTCAGTCTTTCCTCTTCTCCTCCATTGTCCTCTCTGCCGGAGCCTCAGGAGGGGAAATCTAACCCTTCTCCAGGCTTAGCACCGGCTCTTTATTAGCAGGATCACCCTTTCATAAACCTCTCGCTGACAGATGTTACCTTGAATTTCTACTACAAATGGGCTTTATGACCTTACAGGGAGTTTATCATCACTGGCACATCTTGAGCCTTTAATGTAACTCATCATGAATTATGCTGAGGGACAGATATATGTCGATGTGCGAATGTGCACGTGAGGTGGGTCTCGCATTTGCAAAAGACCTTGAGGAACTCGGCATCACCCAGAGTGAGGCAGGCCACTCAGCTGGCATTACTGTGATACCGTCTTTTCCCACCACCCCTTTGAAAAAGGGCTAGTGTATCCTCTGGATTGCACAGCTCTCTCATGCCCTCTCTTCTCTTCTCAACCCCACCACCCCTGTCTTTGTATCTCTCTCTCTCTCTCTCATTTTTTCTGCCTTTCTATCCCCAGCTCTTTGTCTCCCTCACTCTTTCTTTCCCTGTCCATTCCTCTTTCTCTCTTTCCTTTTTCTTCCTCTATGTCTTCTCTCCTTTCTGTTTCTTGCCTTCCCTCTCTTTTTTCACTTTGTCTTTCTCTCTCTGTCTCCTTTTCTCTCCCCCATTTTCTCTCTTTCTATCCCTCTCTCTCTATCTGTCTCTCTCTCTTTCACTCTCTCTCTATCTCTCGCTCTCCCCCTCTCCCTCTCATCTGTTAGCCACCTGCTTCTTTTCTCCCTTTCCCTGCCTCTGTCTCTATCTGCCTCTGTCTTTTCTCTCTCTCATTCACTCTCTTTCTTACTCTCTCTCTCTCTCTCTCTCTTGCTCCCGATGTCAGTCGTGTTACTCCCGTGTGTAGGAGCTGAGATGCTGGAGGGGCTGCCCTTCGGCGGAGGGGCTACAACAAGATCCAGTCCCCACTCGCTGTCTGTGTAACCAATCCCATGGTTTTGTCTCATGCTTCTCCCTGAAGATGCAGAATTGTCTGAGGTACCCTGGACCTGTACTTGCCCATCACCCAAGCTGATTACTGTTGTTTTCTTTGTGGGAGTTTACAGTGAGAAGCTTTGACTGCTGGCTACCCTACAACAACGACTGACTGTAAGGCAATTTGGGAAGTCTTCAAGCTTCAAGAATTCATTCATTCAATATATGCTGTGTCATATGACATCATCATTAAGTGCCGTGTTTTATGACGTGGGCGATCAGGGTCTTTCCGTGACCATGATTGTTCTTGGAAAATTTTCCTACAGAAGTCGTTTGCCATTGCCTTCTTCTGGGCAGTATCTTTACATGATGGGTGACCCCAGCCATTACCAACACTCTTCAGAGATTGTCCGCCTGGCGTCAGTGGTCACATAACCAGGACTTGTGATGTGGTCATCGAGCATCCACCACCTGCTCCTGCGGCTTCACATGACCCTGATCGGGGGTGGGAGGGTTGTAAGCAGGTGCTGTACATTGCCCAAAAGTGACCTATAGGCCAGTGGAGGGAAGGAGTGTGTTACAACCCCTTTGAGGTTTCTCTACCCTGCTAAATAAATTTGTTCAAGATTGCTTATTGTCATTTTTCAGTGCATGACCTCCAAGAGGGCCACGACCTTGTTACAGGATTTGGAGGGATTGACCCTCCAAGAGGGCCAAAACCTTTTTGTAGAGTTTGGAGGCTTACATACCTCAATGACCCAGAGAGCTATGTTGGCTGGCGTCAGGACTTTATGCTTTGGCTCTTGGTGGGGTCACCCATGCCAAACAGGTCAAAGGGTAGAGGCCAGACTAAGAAGGTCTACTGGCCCTCCAGTTTCGGGGGTTCAGCTCAGGGATAACAACCCTGACTGGTCAAACAAAATTGTTATGGAAACAGCAATGAAGAATCTTTCTACATCGGAGTGCGATGGTATTCTTGAGTCTCCACCCGGGACTTGCAAGACTGACAGTAGTGAAAACTGAGAGGAAGATATTGACATGCTGAAGGAATCCCTGAACACTGCCAGAGATGGAGGATCTTCATTGCTGCCTAAATGCCAGCGGCATAACGGGGTTGTGGTAAACCATATATATATGTTGTAACTGGGTTACCTGTCTGGACACACCCCTCTGCTGACTGCCCCTGTGGCTCCTCCCACTGAGTCCTGTATAAAGGTGTTCGCCTTGCCCCTCCCCCTCAGTCCGGGACAGACACTCACTGTGGAGGTCGTATTGTACAGCGAATAAAAGCCTTTCGGTATTTTACCAAACCTCAGTCTTTTGGAGTTATTGAAGGTGCTTCAGGGGTAAGATAGTGTTCTATATGTCCTTGTTAGTGGGCAGACTGGTGCTGGTGATAGCTTGAGCAGTTTTAACTATCCCTTGTACAGCCCTGTTGACAAACACTATAGAAATGCAGGTCCTAATATAGATTCCTGATTAGCCAGAGCATGAAGGGCTATGGGGAGAAGACAGTTCGGGGCTGAGAGGGAAATGGATCAACCATGATGAAATGGCAGAGCAGACTCGATGGCCTAATTCTGCTCCTATATCTTATGTCTTATAGTCTTAATATATCAGAGAGAGTTTGTGAGGGCATCGATGCTGAGGTGAATCACGCAGAGCTGCATGAGGAAAACACTCAAGTGTACAAACTGGGAGCATGAGACCACTTGGCCGCTCGACACTGTTCTGTCAGTTAGATCGTGGCTGGGCTGATTGTAATCTCAATCTTGTGATCTCTCGATTCACCTCCCTCTTCCGTAAATATACTCAAAGACTCCGCTTCCACTGCTTTTCAAGGAAGGGGGTCTGGGGAGTCACCTGAGAAAAATATTCCACCTCATCCCAACTTGTGGGCAGACACTTGACTGGTTTTAAAGAGGTGTTGCAAATTCCCCCACAAGATGAGCCATCTCTCTCCACACTCATCCTATTAATATACCTCAGGGATTTATAACTGGGTGTGGGCTGCAAGGTTTGCTGACAGTGCAAGGTTGATCTCGGTCCCTCTGACATAGAAAGAATCCACTCAGCCCATTGGGCCTGGGCGTGTTCTCTGAGCAATCCTCTACTTCTCTCCTTACATTCAAAGTTCTAAGTTCATAGAGTCATCCAAAAGTCAGCACAGAAACAGGCCCTTCGGCCCATCTAGTCCATGCTGAACCATTCAAACTTCCTACCGCCATCAACCATCACCGGGACCATAGCGCTCCATACCCCTACCATCCATGTACCCATCCAAACTTCCCCTAAGCTTTGAAATCGAGCTCACATGCACCACTTGTGCTGGCAGTTCGTTCCACACTGTCAGCACCCTCTGAGCGAACAAGTTTCCCCTCATGCTCCCCTTAAACTTTTCACCTTTCGCCCTTAACCCATGACCTCTGGTTGTAGTCCCACCCAACCTCACTTCAAAGTAAATTTATTATCACAGTACACATACGTCACTGAACATCGTTGATAAGCTATGTTGGTGCTGGAATGTGTGGTTGTCCTTGAGGGCTGTCCCCAGCCCTGAGATTTATTTTCTTGCGGGTGTTCACAGTAAATACAAAGAAACAAAATAGAATAATTGAAAAACAACACACAAAGATGGCCAAACAACCAACGCGCAAAAGACAACAAATTGTATAAGTTCAAAAAGAAAAAAAACATAGTAATAGATAAACAAGTAACTAATACTGAGAACAGGAGTTGTAGAGTCCCTGAAAATGAGTCTTTAGGTTGTGGAATCAGTTCAGAGTTGTAGTGAGTGAAGTTATCCACGCTGGTTCAGGAGCCTGATGGTTGAGGGGCAGTAACTGTTCCTGAACCTGGTGGTGTGAGTCCTGAGGCTCCTGTGCCTTCTTCCTGATGGCAGCAGCGAGAAGAGAGCGTGGATGGTGGGGGTCCTCTATGGATGCTGCTTTCCTGCAACAGCACTCCCTTCAACTACCTCTCACCCACACACTAGGGGGATAGTTTACAGCAGCCATTTAACCCACTGCCCCACATGTCGTTGGGACATGAGAGGAAACCGGAGCACCTAGGGCAAACCCACACAGTCACAGGGAGAACATACAAACTTTGCAAACACTCCCTCCACCATCCCTCCCCACACACACCCACACTCACACACTCGAACGCACACATACTCTCACACTCTGTCTCACACACACTCTCACACACTCAAACGCACACATACTCTCACACTCCGTCTCACACACACTCTCGCACACTCAAACGCACACATACTCTCACACCCCGTCTCACACACACTCTCACACACTCGAACGCACACATACTCTCACACTCCGTCTCACACACACTCTCACACTCAAATGCACATACTCTCACACTCCATCTCACACACACTCTCACACTGTCTCACACACACACTCACACTCAAATGCATACATGCTCTCACACTCTGTCTCACACACACTCTCACACACTCAAACGCACACATACTCTCACACCCCATCTCACACTCAAATGAACACATGCTCTCTCACTCTGTCTCACACACACTCTCACACTGTCTCACACACACACTCACACACTCAAACGCACACATACTCTCACACTCCGTCTCACACACACACTCTCTCTCACACACACACTCGCACTCTTTCTCTCTCTCACACACACACACACACACTCAAACACATACTCTCACACTCTGTCTCACACACACACTCACACTCTCTCTCTCTCTCACACACACATATACTCACATGCTCAAACACACATTCTCTCTCACACACACACATACACACGCTCTCTCTCACACACACACACTCTCACTCTCTCTTGCACACACACTCTCACACACAAACATACACATTCACACAATCTCTCTCTCACACACAAACATATAGATTCACACTCTCTCTCTCACACACACACACTCACACTCTCTCTCTCTCACACACAAACATATAGATTCACACTCTCTCTCTCACATACACACACTCACACTCTCTTTCACAAACACACACAATACAAATACTTATGTCAGGATGCTGTTTATTGACTACAGCTCAGCGTTTAACACCATCAATCCTACAGCTCTGATCAAAAGCTACAGAGCCTGGGTCTACGTACCTCCCTCTGCAACTGGATCTTCAACTTCCTAACTGGAAGACCACAACCTGTGTGGATTGGTAATAACATCTTCACCTCAATGACAATCAACGCTGGGGCACCTCAGGAATGTGTGGTTAGCCCACTGCTCGACATCTGAGACTGTGTGGCTAGTGTTACGCAGGTGAGAAACTGCTAGAAAGTTCAGCAGTCTAATGAACAAGGAGGCAATTAAAAGAGAGAGAGAGTACGGTGTGAGCTGAGACACGAGCTGGGAAGTCACCATGGTAACAGCTCAGAGCGGCTGAGCTAACGGACGCTGGAATTTTGGATGGATTATAAAAAGTGGATCCTTTGGTCTGATAACAGCAGAGGAGACACGACACGAGAGAACTGGGGAAGCTACCTGAGAAACCACTGGTGGAGCTTAAGACCACCACGAGGGTGGAGACCACGGACCGATTAATTTCCACCCGTGATTACCAGTGCAGGTAAGAGCTTGCCTGTGGGGGTCTGCTGGTGGTGAACCCATGCCGTGGGTTAGTAGACCGTTCCCTACGAGGGGCTCTGTCCATCTGTGTCTGTGTGGGGGGGTCACACAAAGTGACTCTGAAGACTTCGGAAGCAAGAACAACTAAAGCTGCCAACTTGAACATCAATTCAATTAACTCTCTCTCTCTCCATCAATTCAACTCGACGCAACACAAAGTGAACTGAACTGCTTCAACTTACCTGACACCGTAAGACTGATATCTACCTCCTGGACTATTATTTTTGTATATATATATAATAGTTTATAACCTGTATTGTATTATTCGGTTTAATGATATTGATTGGTAGTAGTAATAAAGATAGATTTTGTTTATTGTAAACCAGACTCCAGGTGCGTTCCATTTCTGCTGGTCCTTTTCAACCCGTCACGGAGTTCGTGGCACCAGGCACAACTCAAATGGCATCTATAATGATGCTAATGATGCAACCATTGTTGGCAGAATCTCAGATGGTGAGAGGACGTACAGGAGCAAACTAGATCAGCTGGTTGAGTGGTGTCGCAACAACGACCTTGCACTCAATATCAATAAGACCAAAGAGCTGATTGTGGACTTCAGAAAGGGTAAGACAAGGGAACACACCCCAGTCCTCATAGAGAGACCAGAAGTGGAGAGAGTGAGCAATGTCAAGTTCCTGGTGTCAATATCTCTGAGGATCTAATCTGGAACCAACATATCGATGCAGCTACAAAGAAGGCACAACAGTGGCTATATTTCATTAGGAGTTTGAGGAGAGTTGGTTTATCACCAAAGACACTCACAAATCTCTACAGGTGTACCGAAGAGAGCATTTTTACTGGCTGCATCACCATCTGGTATGGGGGGGATGTGGATGTGGGGTACTACACTAACAAGGGGGAGAGAGATATCACTCCTGCAACAAACCAGAGTGGGAGACCAGCAGCTCGCTGTTTCGATGTTACAATCTCAGACATCCCACCCTGCAAAAACTCATTTCAGGGAGGTAGCACCATCAATTTGCGGGAGACTCCCGGAACTTCCAGGAGAGGTGGGATGTCTGCAATAGAGTAGCTCCTTAGCAGCTAGCCAGCTAGTTTGAATAACGTTAGCTATGCTAATGATCGAATGACACCTGTTAAACTCGCCTCAACATGTCTTTTACAGTCTTAACCCACCATGGGCAACAGAAAAGTCACTGTTGCAAACAGTACAGCGAACAACACTGTCATTATTTTTGACCCCTATTAGGCAGGGGTACACTTTAGTGTAGTCTGGGGTGACGTACATTTTATATTTTTTTTTTTGGAACACTCTGCCATGGTGTGCTCTCGCGCTCTCTCTCTCTCTCTCTCTCTCTCTCGTGGTCGCTCTCGCGCTCTCTCTTGCTTTCTCTCGCTCGCTCGCTCTCAAAAAAATTGATTTCCGTGACATTGTATATAATTTTCAGGCATCAGGGAGCCACTATTAATTTGCAAGAGACTCCCAGAACTTCTGGGAGAGGTGGGATGTCTGCAATCTGCCATGTCACTTGTCCGAGTCCTGACTCGAGGACCAACACACTCAAGAGAGAGATAGAGAGATAGAGCTAGAGAGAGATAGAGAGACAGAGAGAGAAAGAGATATATAGACAGAGAGATAGAGAAATAGAGAAATATATAGAGAGAGAGAGATAGAAAGAGAGAGGGGGAGAAAGAGGGGAGAGAGAGAGTGGGGGGGAGAGAGTGGGGGAGAGAGAGAGAGACAGAGAGAGAACGCTGGATTGCAGGGACCTTGCATTTATTTCTCAGTCAGGTTTATAATGTTGTGACATTACTATTCTGCAACAGCAGCACAGTGCAAGACATTAAAGTTACAAAAAAAAAGTGTTTTACATATTGCACTGTACTGCTGCCACAAAACAACCAATTTCACAATTAGTCCCTTGGTGACAATAAATTTGATTCTAATTCTCTAGCTGAAGTCTGAGCAAGGTTGTATAAGATGGCAAAAACATATTAGTTCCAAATCCCATTCCCATTCCTGTTCCAACGTGTCAGTCCATGGCTTCCTCCTGTGGCCACCCTTATATTCCGTCTGGGTAGCCTCCAACCTGATGACATGAACAACCTTTCCTTGACATTCTGATAATTGCGCCCCTTCTCCTTCACCATTCCCCATTCCTGTTTCCCTCTCTCACCTTCTCTCCTTCCCTGCCCATCACCTCCCTCTGGTGCTCCTCCCACTTCCCTTTCTTCCATGGTCTTCTGTCCTCTCCGATCAGATTCCCCCTTCTCCAGCCCTTTATCTCTTTCTCTAATCAATTTCCCAGCTCTTCACTTCACCTCTCCCCCTCTCCCGGTTTCACCCATCGATCATATGCTGCCATATACTTCATCCTCCCCTCCCCCTGCCTTCTTACTCTGTCTTCTCCCCTTCCTTTCCAGTCCTGAAGAAGGGTCTCACCCTGAAAGGTCGAATGTTTACTCTTTTCCATCGATGCTGCCTGACCTGCTGAGTTCACCCAGTATTTCGTGTGTGTTGTTAAGCATCACCTCCCCACTCCTACATTCAGTAAAGTACATATCAACCCTAAGATTCATTTTCTTGTGGGCGTACTCAACAAATCTATAGAATTATAACCTTAACAGAATCAATGAAAGACCGCCCAGCTAGGTTGTTCAACCAGAGTGCAGAAGACAAAAAAATTGTACAAATACAATAATAATAATAATAAATAAACACATACTAAACATCGAGAACTTGAGCTGAAAAGCCCTTGAAAGTGAGTCTTTTGGTTGTGGGAACGTTTCAATGATGGGGCAAGTGAAACTGAGTGAAGTTATCCCCTTTAGTTTAAGAGCCTAATGGTTGAGGGGTAATTACTGTTCCTGAACTTGATGGAGTGAGTCCTGAGGCTCCTGTACCTACTTCCTGATGGCAGCTGTGAGGAGAGGGCAGGATCTGGGTGGTGGGGGTCCCTGATGATAGATGCTGCTTTCCTGCAACAGTGTTTCATGTAGATGTGCTCAATAGTTCAGTACTGGCCAACTAGTAAAGGCCAGAGTCCCATACAACCCCTAACCACATGTGCTGTCACATTCAAGGATCTATGGATTTGTAACCAAGGTCCTTCTGCTCCTCAGACCTCTACAAAATACCAGCCTTTTCACCTGACTCCAGTGCCAGTGACACCACAACTTGCTTGGGGAAGAAAAGTTCGGTGAACCCTTTGGGACGAATTGTCAGCAGAAAAACCATCTGCCCATCCAACTTGTCAGCTCTCCCATCCATAGGTCTGTCAAACCTATAAAGCCTCTCAAGTCCAAGTGAACAGAAGATCTTGCCCACCCTCCCCACCCACCTCCACCTTCCTCTACCTTAAGCCTTTCTTCAGCCAGACCATAGTGAATCTGTGGAATTCATTGCCACAGATGGCTGTGGAGGCCAAGTTGCTGGGTATATTTAAAGCCCAGGTTGACAAGTACATAATTAGTAAGGGTGCCAAAGGCTACAAGGAGAAGATATGAGAATGAGGTTGAGAGGGGAGCAGACTTGATAGGCCTAATTGCCCGTTTCTGCCCGTATGCCTTCTGGCCTTATGCTCTCTGCTGGAGAACAAGCTGAAGGGGACATGTCAGGAGCTAGAAGAACGCAAGCCCTTTCAGTCACTTCAGATGTCAGTGAGGGAGGGAAGTTTCACTCTGGGACAAGTCACCGTCCATTGCGAGGAGCAGGGAACCATTCCCCCCTCACCACCTCCTCTGAATCTCAATTTCATTTACCCAATACAAAGCAGGAAAAATCAGTGTGTGGGGGGGGGTACTCACCTCAGACTCTCAAGGGACACTGCAAAAGCGATAAACATCCCCAGGAAGTAGAGCGTGCAGCAGCCCATTATACCCCGCGGGGAAATCTCGGTGGACTGATGCGAGCCAAGTCAATGGATGCCATTAAATACATGATATCATTGAGGGTGGGGTACTGTAATCTTAATTGACCGTCATCGGTGGCAAGGGGCAGAGATCACACAATCTGTATCATAACAGTTGCACAAATCTGCAGAAAAGTATAAGGAAATGTCAAAGTTTGCTTTTGAGTTTGAAAAGGGAATTCCCCTGGTTAAAGTGGCAGCAATCTTTTGCACGACTTCAGAATTGCTACACATTCTGATAAGATTATGGACTCATAAAGATATATATAGAAGTATAATGCAATTTAATAAAAGTTGTTCCATAGTGTCATAAAATTGCCACATTTGTATGGAGTGTGTCAATAATTTCCTCTTCAACCAATGCATCTGCGAAGTTTCTCTTGGTGGCAGTAGGACTTTAAACTGAGTGACTGTTGCCTGCACAATGTGCCAGCTCTGAGCATGAGTGTGCCCCTGGCAAGGTAGTCCCACGGACTGGGGTGGGTCCGATTGTTTCCTGCTGAGAACACACAAGCTGCCCGAGGAACTCAGCCGGTCGGGCAGCCCCTGTGGAGGGCAGTGGTCAACCAAAGTTCAAAGTAAATTTATTATCGAAGTATACATGTGCTGCCATACCCAACCCTGAGATTCATTTCCCCCTTGTGGATATAATAAGTGCAGAGTGGAATGATAACCATAACAGGATCAATGGAAGAGCGCACCATCTTGGGCGTTCAACCAGTGTGCAAAGCAGAACAAACTGTGCAAATACAAAAGGAAAGAAACAATAAATAAATATTGGGAGCATGAGGTGAAGAGTCCTTGAAAGCAAGTCCATAAGTTGTGGAAACGATTCAGTGATAGAGTAAGTGAAGCTCTATCCTTTGGGTCAAGAGCCTGATGGTTGAGAGGTAATAACGGTTCCTGGACCTGGTGGTGCAGGTCCTGAGGCTCCTGTACCTTCTCCCTAATGCCAGCAGCAAGAAGAGAGTGTGGTCTGGATGGTGGGGGTCTCTGATTACAGATGATGCTCTCCTGTGACAGCACTTAGTGTAGATGTGCTCAATGGTGGGGAGTGTTTTACATGTGATAGACTGGGTCGCATCCACTACTTTTGTAGGATTTTCTGCGCAAGGGCGTTGCTGTTTCCTTACCAGTCTGTGATGTAACTGTGACGAGAATACACATAAAATTAAGATGTTTGCTGGCCTGAACTAGCACCAGTGGCATCAGCAGTTGGTCTGCCACCTGTCCTCAGGGGAGGGAGAGATAAGGAACAATGAAGCAGCATTTGGAGGTGTTAATGAAGGAGCCATCAGTCTGGGTATTGTCAAGATCGGCTCCCCCTTTGAACCCTGAACTGTTTGAAGCGATGGACAGACGATCTGGAGATGTGGAATGAAGGGACGGGAGAGAGAGCTGTCTGGAGCGGCTCCCCCTTTGAACCCTGAACTGTTTGAAGTGATGGACAGGCGATACCCCAGCAGGGGGATAAAAAGGGACAGGTTCGCTAAGGCAGGACACACACGACACTCGAGGTAACGAGACCCTGGAAGCGGTGCGCCTCTCACGAGTCGGTGGGAAGTACCCGGCCACAAACGCACAGGTTGGAAAGGTACAATCAGCGGGAACCCGGTGTGTGTCCACCCTCGCTTGGGTGCCGGGTTCACTGCAGAGGATCGACCACAGTCGGTGGGGTCACAGGAGGGGTCACAGTCGGTGACCTCAGGTGACATCACAAAGGACCTGCCCGAAAGCTGCCTGTGAGCAAATATCACCGGTCTGTGAGTGGAAGCCGTTTTGAATGATCAGTCGTTCCCGTTCTCTCTCTCTCTCTCTCCCCCCCCCCCCCCACGTTGTCCATCGCCATGGCAACGATTACTGCAAACTGAACTAAATCGAACTGGACTTTGTGTCACTTTGAAATTGCTCATTTACCCCCAGACAACGATAGAGCTTGATTGATGCTGTTATCTTAATTCTGTGTACATATGTGTTTATCATTGCTGAACCGTTGCATTTATTATCCTTTCGATTACTGTGTTGCTTGTTTCTTTAATAAAACTTTCTTAGTTCTAGTAAGCCAGACTCCAATTGAGTGATCCATTTCTGCTGGTTTGGCAACCCAGTTACAGGGTACGTAACATAAGTAGGGTTCTCGTCCGCGATTTTGAACGCTAAATTTGGGACGGAGTAAATTGATTGGGTCAAAATTCCCGAAAGAAAGAAAAGACAAACAGCAGAAATGGAGGCTGAGGAATTTATAAAGGCGCCGACCTTGGAGGCATTAGAGGTTGCCAGGAAATCGGAATCGGTAGCTGTGGCCAAACGGTTGAGTCTTGCTAAGGGGAAGTTGACAATGAGGGGAGAGGAGATACACAGAGCTATCGTAGAGCACTATGTATCAAAAGGTGTATTTCCCCAAGGCGAGCTGGAGGTGGTGTCTATTGAAAAACTTGCCGGAGACGCGGTACAGGTACAGCTTGAAAAACTGAGACTCGAGCACGAGTTCTGGGTATGACAGTTGGAGCGAGAAGAGAAGGAGAGAGAGTTAGAAAGGCAAGAGAGAGAGAGAGACAGTTGGAGCGAGAAGAGAAAGAGAGGGACAGACAGTTACAGCGAGAAGAGCAGGAGAGAGTTAGAAAGGCAAGAGAGAGAGAGACAGTTGGAGAGAGAAGAGAAAGAGAGAGCGAGACAGTTGCAGCGAGAGGAGAAACAGAGGGCAAGGGAATTTGAGCTGGAGAAGTTAAAGATAAGGGCCGAGCAGGGGCTCGTGCCGAACCAAGGTGGAGGGTTCCGGGCGACCCAGGAGGTTAGGCTGGTTCTCCCATTTGACGATACCGACGTGGATCGGTACTTTCTCCATTTCGAAAAAGTGGCTATAAGTCAGGACTGGCCGAGGGATAAGTGGGCTGTTTTACTTCAGAGTGTACTGAAAGGGAAAGCCCAAGAAGCTTACTCAGCTTTGTCCGCGGAAGATGTCCAGAGGTATGAGGTGGTGAAAGAGGCCATCCTCAGGATTTATGAGTTGGTCCCGGAAGCATACCGGCAGAGGTTCCGGAATGCGAGGAAGCAGTGGGACCGCACGTATTTGGAGTTTGCCCGTGAGATGCAGACATATTGTGAGCATTGGTGCGCCTCGAAGGGGGTAGAGGGGGATTATGACAGACTGCTGCAGCTGATCCTGATTGAGCAGTTTAAAGGTCGTGTCCCTGAGGGTATGAGACCCTACCCCGATGAGAAAGAGGCAGCCACGTTAGCCGCAACTGCTAAGTTAGCGGATGAGTATGCGTTGACGCATAAAATGAAGTTTGCCCCGAGTAAAGGCTACCAGAAGGGTAGTCAGGACGGCGGGGAGAGTCCGCCGGAAAAGTCAGAAAGTAAGCCGGGGACTAGTGAGAAGGATAAGGTAGACCGGGAACAGTCTGGTAGGAAGTCTCCTGGGATCGTCTGCTATAATTGCGGGAAAGTCGGACACTTTGCGTCCAGGTGCTTTGCCCCAAAGAAGGAGACGGGAAAAGGGAAAACAGTGATTTTGACTGGCTGTATCGAGCTGGTAAACGAACCATTAGGGAAGGGCAGGTCTGCCAAAGTTCAGGAAGGGCGCGAGAGGTTTATCTCGGCCGGATTGGTGTCAGTGAAGGAGGGGTTAAAACCAGTTCCAGTACAGATCGGGAGCGTGTCAGTCACTAATACTGAAGAGTGTATTAGAGTTTAGCTCAGAGACCCAGACTGGAGTGGTAAAGGTCAAAGGTGTTGGGGAAGGGACAGAGTCAGTCCCTTTGCACCAGATACATTTACAAGTTGCTGACCCTTTCCACTGCTGATGCTCCATAGAGAATTGGTTCATAGATCTCTGGGCTCCTCCTCCTGAAGTCAATCATCAGCTCCTTGGTGGGGCTGACATCAGGTAAAAGGTTGTTCTGGCACCACTCAGCCAGATTTTAATTCTCTCTCCTAAATACTGAATCGTCAATACCTTTGATTAGCCCAATGATAGTGGTGTGGTCAGCAAACTTGAGTCCTAGTTTGGGATCCCCCCCAAGAAATGAGCAATAAATATGTGATGAAGAGTCCTTGAGAGTGAGTCCATGGGCTGTGGGAACAGTTCAGCGAAGCTGAGTGAAGTTACCTCCTTCCTAATGGCGGAAGCACCAAGGGAGCATGTGCTCCAGTTGTTCTTTGATTCTATTTGAGTTATTTGTTCTACTGCGAATGCCTGCGAGAAAATGAATTTCAGAGAGGTACATTGGTTGACTCAGCTGACCATGGATGTGGTGTCTCAGCTGTCTACATGATATGTGCATCGAGGTAGTAAATCTGGTGAGCAAGCTGTTGCCCATGTAGAAAGCCCCTCCCCCCCATGCAGCAAATGAATCCAAAGGAACGACAGAGACCAAGTACAGTTTGGTATCAGCGGCGTCACAGGAGTTGTCAGTCAGCATTGAACTCAACACAGGACTGCCTTAGGGACCCTAGCCACGGATTTTTCCCTCAGGGTTTACTCCCAAAAACCTTCCCTGTGAGTGGGTATAGCCGCAAGGCAGCGGAAGTTTGAAATCAGAGTTTTCTTTCCCCTAAATGAACAGCCATGTTGGAGCATGGCCAAGTGGTTAAGGCGTCGGTCTAGTGATCTGAAGGTCGCTAGTTCGAGCCTCAGCTGAGGCAGTGTGTTGTGTCCTTGAGCAAGGCACTTAATCACACAGTGCTCTGCGACGACACTGGTGCCAAACTGTATCGGCCTAGGACCTTCCCTTGGACAACATCGGTGGCATGAAGAGGGGAGACTTGCAGCATGGGCAACTGCCGGTCTTCATACAACCTTGCCCATGCCTGTGCCCTGGAAACCTTCCAAGGCACAAATCTATGGTCTCACGAGACTAACGGATGCTGATATTAAAGATGAACTGCCAACTGCAGCTGACGAGCCCCACCTACCCAAGGCAACTGGTTTTAAGGTGGCAGTAACCCACCTTTGCCCTTTCTCCAGTCAGTAGAAATGGTTTTGCCAGGCTTAGTAGTTAAGTCACACATGTAGGCCAGGGGTTGGACTTGTTTGTCCGAGGTTATTTGAGGTGCACATCATTGGGAGCATTTAATAGATAGTGGGACTTTATCATCACTACCACACACCAGGTTGTAACAAGTTTAAGGAACCAACATATATGTATTTTGATAATAAATTTACTTTGAACTTTGAGGTGCACCATAGAAGCCTATCTGAATGCATCCCAGCTTGGTATGGCCAGTGCTCTGCCCAAGACCGCAAGAAACTGCAAAGAGTTGTGTGCACTGTTACATGCCTCAAGGAGATCTGTGATTTTTTTTTGTCAGAATGATGTAATGGTCTTTTGGAGGTGACCTGATGTAATTTTCCTACCGATGTGAGGTCACGTGATGACATGTGCACCACGGGTATATAAAGGGAAGACCCCAGATGATGCAGCTAGTTTTTAGTTTTCAGATTTCCAGCTAGAACGTACTGTGTCTCCGTTTCTGTTGCGTATTTGTTTTTATGTCGCAGTTTCATTCTTAAAACGGTTGTTACGTTCTGTTGCAAGGTACAATAGTGCTGGACTGAAATTTTAGCTAGATGTGTTGATGTACCTTATTCCAGCAGTAGAACAGGAGAGTGAAGACTTTATCGAAGCACAGAACCCGAAGGGTTAAGAGGAGTTGGTATCGTTCAGCATTTAACAAAGGATTGACGTTATTGACTCTTCGTTGAAGGAGTAGCGACTTGCATCGAGATAACTCTTGCCAAAAGAGCAAAGAGTTCATGCAAAGGTTTGCTCTCTCTAAAAGAAATTAAGGTCAGTTGTTTTAAACTGTTTATTTCTTGCATCGTGAATCCTTTGGACAGAACCAGCAGGAAAATCGTGTCTATGAAGAAATCCTTCTCCGGAGAAGTCTCTCCCAATTGAACGTATAAATCTGTTGGACTTTCGAATTCACCCTTTTAAGAACTATATCTGACTTTACCACTTTAAGAACTGTTTTCGCATTTAATGCTTTAAGAACCAGTGCTGAGTGACGATTTGTTGAACGGCTGCATAGTGGTTAACTTCCGGTTAAGGTTTTCGTTTGTTTTTTTTTCATTGTTTATCCGTGTTTAATAAATGTTTGGTTGTTTTTATATAACCTGTCTCGATTGATATTAATTGTTGCCGGTTATATAACATAATCTGTGGGGGCTCACGGGAGATGTTCCGATTTTGAGTTTAAGTGCTGGTAATTGCCATTTTGATTTGGAAAAGGGAAATATGCAATTCTTTTTGGTTTGATTGGTATGAGTAGTATTCAGCAACAATGGATATTGACGGGTTTTTGGACACGCCTAACTCGGGGTCTTTAGTGAATGCGAAAAAACCTGAGGTATTAGAGATTGCTAGGAGGTTGGATATTAAAGGAATTATGAAAAATTCCACCAAGGCTTTCATGCAAAGAAAAATCGCTGAGCATTATATTAATTTGAAATTGTTTGATGAGGAGGTGTAGATAGGTTTCCAATGAGTAATCTGGAAATGCAGTTACATCTTGAACAGTTAAAGTTTGAAAGATTTAAAGCGGAAATGGCTGAAAGAGAGGCTAATAAAAAAAGAGAATTTGCAGAAAGAGAAGCTGAAAACCAGAGGAAATTTGAGCTAGAGATACAGAAATTAAAGTCTGGGAATCAGTCTTCTGGTTCTACGAAACAGTTTATTGCTAGTTGTGAGGTTATTTTGGCTCCTCCATTTAATGAAGCTGAGGTGGACAAATATTTCCAGCATTTCGAAAATGTTGCTCTGAGTTTAAAGTGGCCGAAAGAGCAATGGCCAGTGATGTTACAAAGTGTTATTAAAGGCAAGGCATAGCAAGTTTATACAGCTTTAGATACTGAGCAAGCACTGGATTATGATATTGTTAAGCAGCATATATTAAAGGCATATGAGATGGTTCCAGAAGCGTATAGAGAAAGATTCAGAAGTTTGAAGAAATCGGTGGAAAAAAACTTATGTGGAATTTGCCTACGAGAAATCTGTGTGTTTTGAGAGATGGGTTTCCTCTAAAAATGCGAATGGGGAGTATAATAAATTAAAAGAGTTGATTTCGCAGGAGGAATTTAAAAGAAGCATTCCTGTTGAAGTGAGAACATACTTAAATGAACGGAACACTGCTACATTGCAGGAGATTGCTAAATTAGCTGATGAGTATGTTTTAATTCACAAGAATAAATTTTCTCCAGGTAAAATTTTTAAAAGGAAAAATAACACAGAGAGTCAAAGTAAACCAGAAATTAAATCTGAAGTTAGTGAGAAAAGTAAGGATGAAGAGAGACATTTTGGTATTATTTGTAATTATTGTAAGAAACCTGGACATGTAGTAGCTAATTGCTTTCGATTGGAAAGGAAAGAGAAAGAAGTGGCCCCAGATGCTTGTGTGCAGCATATTGAAACACCTGCAAATCCACAGGGTTCAGCAAATATTAATGAAGATGTGTCAGAGTCTGACCAAGTTAAGAAGGGATATAAAACTTTTAAAACAGAAGGATTTGTATCCTTGAAAGAAGGATCCAATTCAGTACCAATAAGGATACTTCGAGATACTGGAGCTTCTCAATCACTAATATTAGACAGTGTGCTAAGGTTTAGTGATGAGTCTGACATTGGTGAGGTAAACTATATAAGCAGAGTAGGGAGTGCCCTTATGCCAGTACATTTACATAGAGTAAATTTAAGGTCAGGATTAGTTACAGGGGTTGTTAAAGTAGGACTACAATCCATTTTACCTGTGAATGATGTTTCTCTTTTGTTAGGGAATGATTTAGCAGGTGGACAAGTTTTTCCTGAATGCATTTGACAATAAATTCAAATTCTGAGGAACCACAGAGGGATTCTAACACAGATTCTACCTGTGTTGTAACAAGAGCTATGGCTAAAAAGACTGATGTACAGGATGAGGTTGTTACCCCATGATTGTTCAAATCAAGATTCAAATTTTGAGGATGTATCAGAAACTTTCTTACCTACATTATTTGATCAGGATTTTTGTGGTAAGTCTGACCATGAAGATTTGTCTTTATCTTGGAAGGAGATGATAGCAGAGCAGGGTAGGGATCCTGAGATAGCTAAATTAAAAGAACAAGCTCTTCCAGATAGTGAAATTGAAAAAGTACCAGTAGGATATTATTTTGAAAAGGGAGTATTAATGAGAAAGTGGAGATTGCCTACAATTCCTGCATGTGAGGAATGGGAAGTTAATCATCAGGTTGTTGTTCCTAAAATTTACTGAAATGAGATTTTAACTATGGCTCATAGTATTCCTTTGGGTGGTCATTTAGGTGTAAAGAAAACTATGAACAAGGTTTCTAAACATTTTTATTGGCCTAGTTTAAGACAAGATGTGGCAACATTTTGTAGAACGTGCCATATGTGTCAAATTGTGGGTAAACCTAATCAGGTTACTCCAGTGGCCCCACTGCAACCAATTCCAGCATTTGGTGAGCCGTTCTCAAAAATCATTGAAGACTGTGTAGGTCCTTTGCCAAAAACTAAAACTGGACATCAATATTTGTTAACTATTATGTGCACAGCATCTAGGCTTCCAGAGGCAATACCTCTTAGGAATATAACAGCCAAAACTGTGACAAATGCTCTTATAAAATTCTTTACTTATTTTGGGTTGCCTACAATCAATTTGCCTGAAATACAATCAGCTCAAGGTGGTAGTTTTAAGTCGGGATTGTTTCAGCAGACAGTTTATAAACTGGGAGCAAAACAGATTATCTCATCAGCCTATCATCCAGAATCACAAGGAGCCTTGGAGAGATTTCATTCTATACTGAAAACTATGATTAGGACATATTGTGCGGAAAATGAAAAGGACTGGGATGAAGGTATACATTTACTACTTTTTGCAGTAAGGGAGGCAGTACAGGAATTATTAGGTTTTAGTCCTTTTGAACTTGTGTTTGGGCATAGAGTTCGAAGACCTTTGACCTTGTTGAAGGAACAGTGGATTAATAAAGAAGTACACACCAATTTGCTAGATTATGTTTTGAAGCTTGGTCAAGGAAAATTTAAGATTAGCAAAAGAGAAGATGAAGACTTGGTATGATAAGGAAGCTAGGATGAGATCATTTAAACCTGGAGATAAGGTGTTGGTTCTTTTCCCGTGCAAACGAAACCATTACAAGCTAAATTTCATGGACCTTATGAGATTAAATCTAAGGTAAATGATGTAGATTACGTGGTAAAAACCCCAGATCAGAGAAAGACAACACAGCTGTGTCATATAAATATGATAAAACCATATTATGAGAGGGAAGCTGCTACTATGACTGTTGTGATCAATAATGAGTCTGATCTTGATAAAAACTTAATGGAGGATTCATCTGAAACTCATTTTAAACCCAACATTATTTCAGCCAAGTTACCAAATTCAAAAATTCTAGAAAATATTGATGAAAAATTAGCTCATTTACAGCCAGAGCAGAGAGAGCAGATGAAACAGTTAATTTTTAAATATAGAGATTTATTTCCAGACGTCCCTAGAAGAACCACCGTAGCTGCACATGATGTAGATGTTGGAGATGCAAAACCCATAAAACAACATCCATATCGAATGAACAGGGGAAAATGGGAACTTGCTGAACAGGAAATTACGTACATGTTAGAGGATGATATTATTAGACATTCTAATTCGAATTGGAGTTCACCGTGTGTTATGGTGCCTAAGCCAGACAATAGTATTAGGCTTTGTACAGATTACAGGAAGGTGAATGCTGTGACAAAAACTAATGCATATCCAATCCTTAGGGTAGATGATCGTGTAGATAAAGTTGGACAAGCCAAATTCCTTACAAAAATTGATTTGTTAAAAGGTTATTGGTGTGTTCCATTGATGGATAGAGGTAGAGAGATTTCAGCATTTGTAACCCCATCTGGGTTATATGAATATAATGTTCTTCCATTTGGGATGAAGAATACACCAGGTACTTTTCAGAGAATGATTAATAGCGTGATTCAGGGATTAAAAGATACACATGCCTATATTGATGATTTAGTTACAGGAAATAATACATGGAAAGCACGTATTACTGCGGTGGAGAAATTATTTGAGAGACTTTCAAAAGCTAACTTAACTATTAACTTAGCTAAAAGTGATTTTGGTCATGCCACTGTGACCGTTAAGGAAAAGGGTTAAGGAAATTAAACTCCAATTTAATAACACAGTTTGATGTTACAGAAGTACAATATTTTGATCACTCATATTAAGGGTAAAGATAATATGATCACTGATTGTATGTCTAGATGTTAAATGTACAATGAAAATTTGTTTTTTTATGGAGTGATATTTTAACATTTGTAACACTCCTACTGTATATTAGTTTGTAAAGTGCTGAAAGATAATACTGTATATATTGTGTATGTTGTATTTTTTGTATAAATTATTAATTGTTAAAATTTTGTTCTTTAAGAGACCAAAATTTTTTTTTGGAGGGAGGTGTTACATGCCTCAAGGAGCTCTGTGATTTTTTTTGTGAGAATGATGTAATGGTCTTTTGGAGGTGATCTGATGTAATTTTCCTGCCGATGTGAGGTCACGTGATGACATGTGCACCACGGGTATATAAGGGAAGATCCCAGATGATGCAGTTAGTTTTTAGTTTTTAGATTTCCAGCTAGAACGTACTGTGTCTCCGTTTCTGTTGCGTATTTTGTTTTTATGACGCAGTTTCATTTTTAAGATGGTTGTTACGTTCTGTTGCAAGGTACCATATTGCTGGACCGAAATTTTAGCTAGATGTGTTGATGTACCTTATTCCAGCAGTAGAACAGGAGAGTGAAGACTTTATCGAAGTACAGGACCCGAAGGATTGAGAGGAGTCGGTATCGTTCGGCAGTTTAACAAAGGATCGACCTTATTGACTCTTCATTGAAGGAGTAGTGACTTGAATCAAGATAACTCTTGCCAAAAGAGCAAAGAGTTCATGCAAAGGTTGGCTCGCTCTAAAAGAAATTAAAGTCAGTTGTTTTAAACTGTTTATTTCCTGCATCGTGAATCCTTCGGACAGAACCAGCAGGAAAGTCACGTCTATGAAGAAATCCTTCTCCAGAGAAGTCTCTCCCAATTGAACATATAAATCTGTTGGATTTTCGAATTTACCATTTTAAGAACTATATCGGACTTTACCACTTTAAGAACTGTTTTCTCATTTACCGCTTTCAGAACCAGTGCTGAGTGGCGATTTGTTGAATGACTGCATAGCGGTTAGCTTCCGGTTAAAGTTTTCATTTGTTTTTTTTTTCACTGTTTTTTCATGGATGTTTAATAAATGTTTGGTTGTTTTTATATAACCTGTCTCGATTGATATTTATTGTTGCTGGTTATGTAACAACACAGTTCAGCACATCACAGAAACCAGCCCCCCTCCCCAAGGTCTACTCTTGCCACCGGCTTGGGAAAGCAGCCAACGTAACCAAGACATTCTGTCTTCTTTCTCCTCCCGTTGGACAGGAGATACGAAAGGCCAGAAAACACATACCAACAGTCTCAAGGACAGTTTCTGTCCCACTGTTATCAGTCTCTTGTACAGGAAGGAACTGATCTCCCCGTCTACCTCGTTGTGGCCGCTACAGCTTATTTGTCCGCTTGCTCTGCACTCTACAGGCACGTCACATTGGAGCTGGGGGTGTGGTGACCCTCGTGAGCTTTCCCCAACACCACCCTCGCACTGTGTCAGTTGATGCATTTCGCTGTAAGTTTTGATGTCTTCCTCTTCCAGGGACCTCAGCTCCCAGTGGAGCACAGACCATCGACAACCTCCCGTCGTCATCGTCCAAAGTCAACAGTATGGTTGGAGTTATCAATGTTTCTGTAGTCCATTGCGTCCACTGTACAAGGGATTGGCCTTTACAGCTTCACCCGAGCCCTGTTGGCCAGCCTTGCCCATCTCCACCTCTCTCAACGAGGACGTACAGTAAGAGTAACCCGCAGGTCCTGATGGCTGTGTAAGTCTGGGGAAGACAGTCTCTGGCCCCACCAAACGTGTGAGATTGAGCTGCAAAACCTCCTGTTTGGGTGGATGCTGTGTGATGTGTTACCCTGTTACAAATCAATACCGCGAAATAACAGACAGTACACCATAGGCAATTAAACGATTTAGCTTTATAATTCTTAAATTGACCAAAGGGTTAGTAAAATAAAACAAAAAGAAAAGGGCCCATTTTACTGAAACAGTCTAATGTGCTCACAGTTTCCCTTCCACTGGTCCTCCATTGATTTCCCCGGGCTTCGTTAACTCCCGGCTGTATTCCAAGTCCACTCCTTTCTGGTGTCTACAACCTCTCTATTCTGGCATCTTCTCTCTCCATCTTCCGCCAAACAAAAGAGCCAGATCACCTCGCTCGCAGGCCCACAACAAGAAAAAAAATTCCCCTCATTGGACGGCGCGCATTCCAAAGCCCCTGCTATCTCTAGCCATTACCCAAACACTGCTGCTACAGAAAAACCATTACATTAGCAGTGCTTCTACATAAATATCATTACGTTAGCAGTGAAACCTTTCCCAAGGTGTTGCATAAGGCTGGAATTTGAGAGGGAATGAGACGGTTAACATATGAGGAATGTTTGTCTGCTCTAGGACTGTATTCCTCGGAGTTTAGAAGAATGAGGGGGGACCTCATAGAAACATTTCGAATGTTGAAAGACATGGACAGAGTGGATGTGGCAAAGTTGTTTCCCATGGTGGGGGAGTCTAGAACGAGAGGGCATGACTTAAGGATTGAAGGGTGCCCATTCAGAACACAGATGCGCAGAAATATTTTTAGCCAGAGTGTGGTGAATCTATGGAATTTGTTGCCACGGGTGGCAGTGGAGGCCAAGTCATTGGGTGTATTTAAGGCAGAGATTGATAGGTATCTGAGTAGCCAGGGCATCAAAGGTTATGGTGAGAAGGCGGGGGAGTGGGACTAAATGGGAGAATAGATCAGCTCATGATAAAATGGTGGAGCAGGCTCGATGGGCCGAATGGCTGACTTCTGCTCCTTTGTCTTATGGTCTTATGGTCTTGATCAAAAGCTTCAGTCCATAACTCAGCACTTTGGTATCTCAGATAGGCTCTTTCTCTCCACCGAGGGAGAGAGAAATCGCTTCGGCAACAACGAAAATGGAGACCAGCAGCTCGCTGTTTCGATGTTACAATCTTCCACGTCGCTCTCTAAGACCTCTGACTTGGAGAAGGCTCACACTCTCCATCAAAAGTTGGAGGGGGTAGGATTCGGTCGATTACAGAGGCCTTCTCCCGACAGCAGCACACACCGCCTGCCGTCCCAATGTTTCAGTGTCCTACGACGCCTCAGCCGGTGAAATCGATGAGGAGCGGGGTTGTCTACGGGGCTGCTCCCCAAAGGCGCATAACTTCCAGGACATTCCTGGAGATAGCAAAACACCAAACCATACAGCCAGTCCGAAAAAACTCACTGCTTGTGAAGAACATAGTTTGAACTGTAGATCACGGACTCTGACAGAACCCCAACCACCTTGAAAAGAGAAGAAAGACACAAGAGAAGAAGAACAAGCTGTTTTGTGGACAAATTGGAAGAAGTTGTCTTAGTCTGCTGGCACCATCTTTCCTTGCTCCTCCTCCTTACAAACAGGGGTCATTTAAAATAAAATGAAAAAGAAAAAAATTCTTTAACAGCTAGCATGCGGATTGTACTTTCTCAGGCTACGTCCACACTAGACCGGATAATTTTGAAAACGCCGGTTTCATGTAAAAATGATTGGCGTCCACACCAGGCGTTTTTGAAAATATCTCCGTTCACATTAAAATGGATATCTGGGCAAATCTCCTACTGGGCATGTGCAGGACACATAGAAAACAAGCGAAGAGGAAACGGTATACTTGATGCGTGTTTGTCCAGTTACAGACTAGAAAAACTTAAAAGTAAATTGCCAAATGAAAGGCTTGGTGAGCATTTGTCCAGAAACATTTCCTACAGCCATAGTCTCTTCACCGATGAAAGGGACGACAGCTACAACTAAATGCAATAAGGCTTGTTACTGGGCAAAAGTGAAATTTGCTGTTACCTCATTTGTTTGCCTTTACTTTTGCCATGTCTTTGTGTATTATTTTGCTGTATTTAACATGTGCAATAAAACGAGTTACTGGGCAAAAGTGGTTTTATTTTTACCTGAGTCAAAGTGAAACTTACAATTTTCCTTTTTTGGCCTTAACATTTTCATGTCTATGCCAGACATAAGTTACTACTTAAAAATTACATTTTGTAGGTAGTGACAATTGCATGTATTGAATGTTTGCACAAGCTATACATTAATAAAGCACCTTGTTAAATGTATTTCCATACAATGTTACATTAGGCTGTTACACATCTATTGTCAGATATTGTTGTGGTGTTGGAGGCTGCGTTCAAGAAAACAATGAAACGCCGCTCTGCCACCACCATCTGTTCCCGCACGTCATGACAGTGGTTTTAAAAATAGCCGGTTACACACTACGCCAGATATTAGGCATTTTTCAGATTTATTCACTCTGGAGAGCGTTTCTGAAAAACTCCGTTTTTGGGGGCTGAAAACACTGTTTCAGTGTGGACGGAGGGTCAAAGCAAAGAGAAAACGCTTCGGTTATGGATTTATCCGGTCTAGTGTGGACGTAGCCTCAGTGTCACCACACTGGTCTGTATTGTCCCTGAGTTGTTTACCCGTTACGTCTAATTGTTTGCCTTCGGACCAGCTCTGGGCTTTCACTTTGTGTTGCAGGTGTCTCATTTGGGATCATGGGGATTGTTAAGCTTTCTTTGCATTTATCACTTTTACTCAATTTGGAATAATTTAATGAGCACGAGATTTTCAATGTCTTTGGGCATCCTTGCTTTGTCCGGACACTGGGGCTGTACGACTGTTCTTGAATTCCTATATGTATTCAGGGGGGTTTGCCATCCCTTCTTTGCTTGGTCGTTTTGGTTCCTTGTCTGGTGAAGCCCTGGCCGAGTTCTTCTGCCTGTCTCTTTGGGAGTCCTGCACTTGAATTTGCTAGTGAGCCTGGCAGTTGTAGTCTACCAGGCAGTCGAGGCACCAGCACCCTTACTGATAACGCACACATAGTTCCCACACCAGCAATCAGTTGGGGGCCTCGTTACAAAGGCTGGCGCGCGATGTTGGAGAGCCTTCAGCGAGTCACGGTACAGAGCTCTCTGAATATTACCGGGCTGACCTTGGAGCCTTGGTGACCCCTGCCCTACCTTATTGCAGAGGGAAGCGACGTGGGAACAGTGAGCTGCTGGTCTCTGCTCCCGTTGATGCCAGGATGGAGAGAGCGAGCCTGTGAGAGATTCCGAAGTTCTGGGTTATGGACTCTAGACGAGGGTCTCTTTGGGGGATTTGCCATTGCTGCACGGTGAGGAGGGAGGGGGGATCCGCTGCTTTTCCTGATGCAATGGTGAGGAGGAGAGGTTTGGGATTCTGATGTTACTGTCATTCATTCTTCAGGGTTTCCTGTGGCGTGAATGTTTCTGTGAAGAGTAAGAGTTTCAGGCTGTACACTGTACACACTCCTGATATTAAATGGACCCTTGACCTGGTCCACGACTGCAGGCTGGTAGAGATACCACTGATGCTGGCTCTGAGATGCCCCGCTGCACCAGGGAATCAGGTCCAGTCCTGATCCAAGATGGGACGTCCCACATCAAAGGAGCGGGTATGGGTCCAGATCTGGAACTTATCAAGCCCAACGACTTAGAGGGTATTGTGCTCAGGGAATGGACCTCTAGCATTTGATGCTAGAGGGAACCCATTTGACCTGTCGAGTCAATGCCAGCCGTCAAATCAACTCCATTCCCCTCTAATTTCCCTTATGACCCATCAAACCCTCCACTGCACTCTGTTCAGCTTCCCATCCCCTGCCCTCGCCCATCCTACTCCTCTCCCACAGGCTAGGGGGCCACCTTACAGAGGCTGATTAACCCAATGACCCTCCATGTCGCTGGGATGAGGAAGGAGAGCAGAGCACCCGAGGGAAACCCACATGGTCACAGGGGACACAGAGCAC